>NW_026889805.1:6852500-6905000 GCF_033153115.1 Saccostrea echinata | reverse complement strand
ACGGACAGACACACGGATAAACAGGAAGTTGACATCGGATTTGTTCCAAAAATGAATCCCACCATATGGCATGCCTAAACAAAGATTGTGCTAAAATTTCAAGCATCTGCAATGAGTAATTGCTGAGAAAACTACGACTAAAATTTGTTATGTATGGTACGGACAGACGCATGGATAAACAGGAAGTTGACATCGGGTTAGTACAAAAATGAATCCCACCATATGGCATGCCTAAACAAAGAGTGTGTTAAAATTTCAAGCACCTGTGATGAGTAGTTGCTGGGAAAACTGCGACCAAAGTTTGTTATGTATGGTACGGACAGACGCATGGATAAACAGGAAGTTGACATCGGATTCGTACAAAAATGAATCCCACCATATGGCATGCCTAAACAAAGAGTGTGTTAAAATTTCAAGCACCTATGATGAGTAGTTGCTGAGAAAACTGCGACCAAAATTTGTTATGTGTGGTACGGACAGACGCACGAATGAACAGGAAGTTGACATCGGATTAGTACAAAAATGAATCCCACCATATGGCATGCCTAAACAAAGAGTGTGTTAAAATTTCAAGCACCTGTGATGAGTAGTTGCTGAGAAAACCGCGACCAAAGTTTGTTATGTGTGGTACGGACAGACGCACGGATAAACAGGAAGTTGACATCGGATTTGTTCCAAAAATGAATCCCACCATATGGCATGCCTAAACAAAGATTGTGCTAAAATTTCAAGCATCTGCAATGAGTAATTGCTGAGAAAACTACGACTAAAATTTGTTATGTATGGTACGGACAGACGCATGGATAAACAGGAAGTTGACATCGGATTCGTACAAAAATGAATCCCACCATATGGCATGCCTAAACAAAGAGTGTGTTAAAATTTCAAGCACCTATGATGAGTAGTTGCTGAGAAAACTGCGACCAAAATTTGTTATGTGTGGTACGGACAGACGCACGAATGAACAGGAAGTTGACATCGGATTAGTACAAAAATGAATCCCACCATATGGCATGCCTAAACAAAGAGTGTGTTAAAATTTCAAGCACCTGTGATGAGTAGTTGCTGAGAAAACCGCGACCAAAGTTTGTTATGTGTGGTACGGACAGACGCACGGATAAACAGGAAGTTGACATCGGATTTGTTCCAAAAATGAATCCCACCATATGGCATGCCTAAACAAAGATTGTGCTAAAATTTCAAGCATCTGCAATGAGTAATTGCTGAGAAAACTACGACTAAAATTTGTTATGTATGGTACGGACAGACGCATGGATAAACAGGAAGTTGACATCGGGTTAGTACAAAAATGAATCCCACCATATGGCATGCCTAAACAAAGAGTGTGTTAAAATTTCAAGCACCTGTGATGAGTAGTTGCTGGGAAAACTGCGACCAAAGTTTGTTATGTGTGATACGGACAGACGCACGGATAAACAGGAAGTTGACATCGGATTCGTACAAAAATGAATCCCACCATATGGCATGCCTAAACAAAGATTGTGCTAAAATTTCAAGCATCTGCGATGAGTAGTTGCTGAGAAAAACTACGACCAAATTTTTTTATGTATGGTACGGACAAACGCACGGATAAACAGGAAGTTGACATCGAATTCGTACAAAAATGAATCCCACCATATGGCATGCCTAAACAAAGAGTGTGTTAAAATTTCAAGCACCTGTGATGAGTAGTTGCTGAGAAAACTGCGACCAAAGTTTGTTACGGACAGACAGACAGACAGACAGACAGACAGACAGACGGACAGACAGACAGACAGACACACAAGGGTAAAACAGTATACCCCCCTCTCCTTCGGAGCGGGGGTATAATAAATAACTCAAACTTCTTTGTAAAAGCTTAAAATATCTGACCACATATGGAGGGTTGTTCCTCGCTGTTGTCCCCGCAGTCATCGTCCCCGTCACACACCCAGCCCTGGGGGATACACTTATTGTTACCACACTTGTATTGCCAGTGTTCACACTGTCGATTTTCACAATTTTCCTCATCTGAGTTATCCCCACAATCGTCGTGGAGGTCACACACACTGAAGGCGTAGGTACAGTTCTTGTTCTTACACTGGAATTGGCCAGGGGCACAGTGATTGACAGCTATAGGGGAAAAAAGGCCCTTTAACAACTTTATTAGGAAAAGAAATGATTATAACAACCTCCAGCTAAGCTTTGTAGCAATATCTCTGGAATACAAGATAATGTTTATATCAACTTGACTATTATCATACATTTCAATCTGTATCAAAACTATATGTTCAATCCTTTGATAAAACAAAATCATTATCTATTCAACAGTGTTCCGGCACATCTTTCACCTTATTTTCAATGTGCATATATATCCACAAAAAAGTCAAGAATTTGTTTTGTAATTTTCACTCAAATAAATTGCAAAGGTACAGTAGTTAGTAGGCTAATAGACTTACGACAATCTGTCGGTTCATCTGAGTTGTCTAAACAATCCTGTTCTCCGTCACATTTCCAGATTTTAGGAATACATCTGTCATCTTTGATTCCACACCTAAACTGGCTACTGCTGCAGTTGGCTATACAAGTCTTTTTATCCACACTCAGAACAAAATCATTGGGGCAGTTACAGGTATAGCTCAGACCCCCAGGGGCAATGAGACACAGGTGTGAGCACCCACCATTGTTGTTCTTGCAAGGGTTGACTCCTACAATAAGTATTAAATATTTTCCTAATCAATTCAACACTTTTACTACAGAACTTAAACCAGATCTGTGAATTTCAAAATTAAATACATGTACATAGTAAAATCATAATGAATATAGTTTCCTTTTTTCCAATATCAGATCAACAAATATCCTCACTTTCACCAAGTCACTTCCCCATAACCTTGAAAATGACCTTGAATCAAGGTTACGAAACACTAGGATTTAGAGCAATTGGAAAACAGACAAAATTTATGTCTGAATTCAAATTATTGTTTACAAAGTTAAGTGGTATATCTTTGAACTCATTTGTATCAAACAGATAATCATGCAAAAAGCAATTTATCTTCCCTCCCCCTCCATATTTTTCAAGAATACAAAGTAAAATTTATGCTTCATTCGAAATAATTTTGTGTTATTCTGTTTTCACTTGACTTTTACAGAACTATTTACAACTATTAAATGATGCATTAGAAGCTTTTCTAACCTTTGGGCTGTTTGAGTGGGTGGTAGATGTGTATGTCCATTGGTCTGTGTGTGATATGCTGTAATACAGAATGATTAGCACCGGTAAATCTGTTGGCTTTCTCCACTGACTTGTGATTCCAATCTGTCCAGTACATAAAATCTTCAAACAGTGTGATGGCAAATGGATGTGGCACTTTTCCTTGCATTACAATATGTCGATTTGTGCCGTCTGTGTTGGCATATCTAAGTATGATAAGAAAAAAAAGTTTTCTGTGACAATGGAACAAAATATTAATAAGTGCCATTTTTTTTCAAATATTTATTTCAAATAATGTATCCTGGTAAAAGACAATACTGAACACGGTTTTGTCTACAAGACACTTTATTTGTCCTTTTTAAAAAAATCTGTCTCGTATTTTTAATTCAAGATTTTCTGGGGGGGTTTTCAGTATTTACACATGTACTTGTCTACCAGCTATTTTTCACTACATTCCTAATTTCACATTTTATGATGATGTGAAGATGTTGCTCTAGACAATTACTCCTTAGTATTACGTCAGTTGCTTGACTTACTCGATGTAGTCTAAGTGAGCATCTCCCCACCACAATCGATCATTAACAATGTCCACTGTTAGAGCATTGGGCCAGCCTAGCTTGTTCGTGATAACTTTGGAAGCATTAACTCCGTTCATTCCGATACATCCAATATAAGGGGTAACAGTCCAATCTGTCCAGTAGGCATACCTTACATACAAAATATTACACACCACTGTATATATTTGTTAATTCAATATCAGTATCAGCATGTACAACAACTGACATCTTTAGACATTGATTACAGAGTACTCACCCTCTTGTAGGATCCACTACAATAGCCCTGGGGTTTTTCATGAATCCTCCCTTTAGCAGAGTCAGTCTACTTGTGCCATTCATCTCAGTCACATACATGGACTGTTTTCTACTGTCCACCCAGTACACTTTTCTGTTACATAACAAAATGTTTTCCAGTGTTAATTAAGATATAGCTATTATAACTGCAAAATAAGCAATTATATCCATAAGTCGCACCTGCCAACAATTTATTCAAAAGGTTATATTAATAAATGTTAAATTTACAAAACAGTAATCTTTTCATATGGGTTCTTGGTATTCTAACAATTTGCATACAGTTAATGTTTGACAATAATTTGTAGAGCAAAAACTAGTAATATGGAAATAAAATTTTCATAATAACCTTCAAATCAACATTTAATATTAAGGAGGCTGGGGAGTCAACAAATTAACCATCAGATATAACTTTAATTTTTTTTAGATATGATATCTTAAGCTGTCAACTATCATTTGGCAAACAAAAATTTCATACATTTTAGTTTTAAAATTTGATCATTTTTGTATATCTTTATATGGAGCTCTTCTTCTAAAGGAGATCAATATAGTCTGAAAATGGCCACAACCACCCAGCCCTCTTAAGTGGCAATTACAAAGAATACCGTGGTATATAAAGACACTTACCTCCCAATCCAGTCCACAGCCAAACCCTCAGCTCCCAACATGCCATGTCTGACAATCACTTCCTTCTTGGTTCCATTTAAATGCATTCTGTACATTTTCTTGGCTCTGACATCAGTAAAATAAAGTCTGTCCTCTCTGTAGTCAAAATCAAAGGCTACAACATTGTCAAAGCCCTGAGAGATTCGACGGTAATTCTTGCCATCAGTTGACAGCTCTCGGATGTAGTACTTGTTGGTAAATATCAACCAAGGTGTTACATCTGAAGGTAAATGTACAGCATTTTCTCATGACTTAACATAAATTTAGCACAGATTAAGCTTTAAAAGAGCACTGCATTCTCATCAACGAAACATAAAATACAAGTACAATGATCGGTAAAGAATAAAAGTTTTGGAGACTTTTTAAAAAATTTACATGTATGAGTGTAAATAAAATTGGTCATTTGAATATGTGTTTACTTACTGTCAGTCTTCTTGCAGGATTTACCATTGATCTCCTTTTTGTAGCCATCTCCACACTTACATGTAAAATTACCAGGGGAGTTAATACAGGTCTGACTACAGGCCCCAGGTACCTCAGTACACTCATCAATGTCTGCAAAATAATATCAAAAAAACATGTTCATTTTTTCCTTCTTTAATTGCACATGAATAAATAACCTAATAAAGTCTTCCTAGTCATAGGAATATCAGATTTGACAGTATCAGTTGATTTTTTCCTGATGGTTTGGTGTGTGTAAGTCCTCTACCTTGACATGTCTTTTTGTCTGACTGGAGTTCATAGCCATAGTCACATTCACACACAAAGCTAGTAATCGTGTCTCGACACTTGTGTTGACAGTTATTGGTTAGCGCAGATTCACATTCATTAATATCTACAAAAAATCAAAACTGCAGTAACTACCCAGTTACCTTTTTACCTCATTTCTTATAGTTACATGTATATAGCTTAGTTTATGCAAGGGCTTCCAGAAGTTAGAAAAGAACATTAACAGGTAAGTATTCCACTCACTGCATCTATTCTCATCCGATTCATCTTCACAGTCAAAGGCTTTATTACAGACCAGCTTGTAGTCTATACACTTTCCATTTTTACACTGAAATTCTCCATTTGGACATTTATTTTCTGTGTGAGCTGTAGAATATTTCACATAAACAATCCATCAGAAATCATATCTGAGGCCAAAGTAGCCATCTCTTTCTACAAAATTTTATAATATTTCTTGTATGTGTTAAAGAAATTACATTTCTAACATAAAATTCACTTACTGCAGTTTTTCTCATCTGAGTTATCCTTGCAGTCATTGTCACCATCACACACAAACCTCTCTGAGATACATCGTTTGTTGTCACATTTAAACTTTCCCTCTCCACATGGTGAATATTCTAGAAAGAATTTCAAACTTAAGATGTCCTAATGGAACTGATACCCCTTGCACAGACACCATCACACAAATGTTGTACATTTCAAGTTTGGCAGAGATAAAAGCTTTCAAAAATGCACAGAATCATTAAGTTTGCACTATGTCATTGATAACAAGATGCAAATGAGGTGAATCCTGTCTTATTCCTAAACCAGTAAAGTGTAAAATGAAGGTCTGGTAAAAGAGCATCTAAAAATGCATCATATGTGCAACTTTGGTTGGAATCCCTTGTGAAAAGAACTTAAATGCTGACCCTAGGAGGAGGCAGTCTGGAGTAATATGTAGGCCAGATGAAGCATCCACAGAATGCTACATCAGACTAAGCATCCACAGACATACTGTACAGACAAGTTTGGTTTGGTGCCACTTGTTGTAAATTGTAAACAGACAAAATGCTGAGCTTACGCAGAGTCAATGGGACATTATATTTGAGTCAGCTTTAAATACATGTAAATGTGAAGAATCTTTACAGCATTGTGTTCAGTACTAATACAAACTAGGACAGGTCATCAATTCACTTACTGCAAGCATCTGTTTCATCAGAGCCATCTCCGCAGTCATTATCGTGATCACAGTAGAAGGACTGAGCGATACAGATACCATTAGTACACTGGAACTCTCCTGGCTGGCATGTACGACTCGGACAATTCTCCATCTCATCTTCACCCTCTACGCAGTTCTTTACCCCATCACAAACCAGACGTTTATCTATACAGGAGTAACGACCCAGTCGTTTGTTGGACTTGCATGTAAAAGTGTCGGCAGGGCAGGCTCTCTCCTCTGACAAATCAAGAAATTGCTTCATAATATTAACAACAATAGGTTAGTTTTCATATGACATATTTTGTTTTTTTCCTTGGACCCATCTTGGAGGTCAACCTAGTGAATTTTCCTCTTTGAGCAATCAATTTTAAATATGTATGGCAGAAATATAAAGGGGATAATCATTAAAAATACTTAAGTTATGAATTAAAGGGGGGTTTAAAAAATTTATATTTGTCAGAAAAACTGTGTTATCTATATCTCAATGCCCAGTATGAAAGCTTAAATTCGTTGAATTACAAAAGAATCTGAACATGTTGACCTCTAATATGGCAACCAACAGGAATTAACGCTTGCTAAAATTGCATCTATCAACAAGAGGCCCAAGGGCCTTAACGGTCACCTGAGTACAATACAACAATTTAGAGGATCCATAGAGTATTAAAATGAAATGAAAGGTGAAGCTTTGTTGCCCAAAAGCAAGAAAAATAGGGTGATCAGGATCAACAAAATAATTAGTCTACTATTCATTAACAGTTCATAAATTAGGTTCTAATCTGTTCCCCATTTATCACTATCACCATACAGTATATTAACAAACTATCAGTGCTTTTGTACTATTTTAATTCCTTGTTGACAGTTGTAATCTCTTACATTGGCCTTTCTTGGTCTTTGATGAACATTTAATAAGACAAGTTATTTTTGTCTCATTTTTATTTATCTATTACTTACAAGTCCACATGATCATTAAAACTATGAAAATACTTTTTGTATTATACAATAAAAATTCTTGCATAATTCTCTTATTCTATTAATTTTTCAAGTACATTATTTACAGTGATTAATTATCAAAAGTAAATGGCAAAGGGGAATAACTCCTCTCAGTAGAATGCAAATTAATTGAGCCTTGGCTAGGACCAGAACACTTGACCAAATGGTCCAGATGTTCAAAAATCTGGTAAAAATACCCTTCCTTATTACAACTTTTACACTTTTTGCCTCTGATATGCCCAAGTGCAGGGAAGATTTTTAAAGAAATAATGCATTTTCACTACAGATTCACTATATTATCAATAGAGCCCCTCCCCCCCCCCCCCTTTCACCACCGAGAAACACCAGAGCCTCTCACCCTGGGACCAGAAGTTTCAAGTTTGCTCATCATAAGTAATCACTTTGTTTAACTGCTTTACATTAAGGAGCAGACAGGATGATTTAATAGAATTAATGCATTTTCACTACATTATCAACAGCCCCACCCTTATACCAGCACATCTGACCCAGGGGTCATGCAATTCACTACTCTGGAAGAAGCACTCTTGCTCATCATAACTATATACTTAGCTTCTTTGCTTTTTAACCAGAAGCAGAAAAGAATATTTTCAAAGAAATTTTGATTTTTCACTATATAATCAATGGAGCCCCCCCCCCCCTTGACCAGAACCCTTGACCCTGGGGCCATGAAATTCACAATTTTAGAAGAGGCATTCCTTGCGTAATAACAATGTACTTAGTTTGTTTAAATAGTACCCAGGGGCAGAGAAGAAGATTTTCAAAGAAATAATTCACCTTCACTGTAGGAGCTACATAGCCCCACCCTAGCACCAGAACCCCTGTCCCTGGGGCCATGAATTTCACAATTTTGGAAGAGGTGTCCTTGCTTATCATAACTATGTACTTAGTTTGTTTAAATAATACCCAGAGGCAGAGAAGAAGATTTTTAAAGCATTAATGCATTTTCACTATATAATAAATAGAGCCCCACCCTAACATCAGAACCCCTGACCCAGGGGCCATGAAATTCACAATTTTGGTAGAGTCGCTCTTGCTTATCATATCTATGTATTTAATTTGTTTAAATAATACCCAGGAGTAGAGAAAAAGATTTTTAAAGAAATAATGCACTTTCACTATATGATCTATATAGCCCCCCCCCCCCCCCCCCCCAGCACCAGAACCCCTTACCCTGGGGTCATGAATTTCACAATTTTGGTAGAGTCATTCTTGCTTATCATAACTATGTATTTAATTTGTTTCAATAATACCAAGGAGTAGAGAAGAAGATTTTTAAAGAAATAATGCACTTTCACTATATGATCTATATACCCCCCCCCCCCCCCCCAGCACCAGAACCCCTGAGCCTGGGGCCATGAATTTCACAATTTTGGTAGAGTCACCCTTGCTGATCATAACTATGTATCTAATTTGTTTAAATAATACCCAGGAGTAGAGAAGAAGATTTTCAAAGAAATAATGCACTTTCACTATACGATCTATATAGCCCCACCTAGCACCAGAACCCCTGACCCTGGGGCCATGAATTTCACAATTTTGGTAGAGTCACCCTTGCTTATCATAACTATGTATTCAATTTGTTTGAATAATACCCAGGAGTAGAGAAGAAGATTTTCAAAGAAATAATGCACTTTCACTATATGATCTATATAGCCCCGCCCTAGCACCAGAACCCCTGACCCTGGGGCCATGAATTTCACAATTTTGGTAGAGGGCTCAATGCTTATTACAATCATGTCATCAGTTTGACTGCTTGATGTCCAGGAGTAAAGAAGAAGATTTTTAAAGATTGCATTAATTTTGATGGTTTTAGCCCCACCCCTCAGGCCCCAGGGGGGCAGGGACCATGAAATTCACAAATTTTGTTCCCCTTCACACATAGATGCCATATGCAAAAATTGGCTGAAATTGGTTCAGCGGTTTCAGAGAAGAAGCTGAAAATGTTCAAATGTTAACACACGACGCATGACGGACGACGACGGACGAAAACAGATAGCAATAGGTCACCTGAGTGACTCAGGTGACCTAAAAACTATAAGAAGATTAAGATATTTTTTTTGTCTCTCAATACATTACTGGATAAAATTTCAGCATTTTACTACTGTGTACAGATTATACTTTCTTCACTGCTACATCCATGAGGTACTGACCACATTTGAGCTCTGGAGCTTCATCCGAGTTGTCCATACAATCATCATCCCCGTCACACACCCATCTCTTGGAGATACAGCGACCATTAGCACAGGTAAACTGGCTACTGGAACAGGTGTTGTTCTTCTTCTCTGTTTGAACAATAATCACATCATAAATGCAAGAACTGTACTCTTTTCTAATTGCTGGTATTTACAGAGCCTTTTCGTACAAAAAGCTTGAATAACTTTCATTACTGTCCGATTTTCTGTAAGAAAGATTCTTTGTTACAATTTGCAATGGTACATGACAAATGAACATGTATCTGAAGGTTTCAAATACCGACAGTGCATGATTTGCACCAGATTTACTCTTCATATAAACAGAAAGAACACAGTATGTATAAGACAGCTTAATGAAGCCTTAGGGCCACTAAACTCACCACAGTTTGTATAAGACAGCTTAATGAAGCCTTATGGTTGCTAAACTCACCACAGTTTGTATAAGACAGCTTAATGAAGCATTATGGTCGCTTAACTCACCACAGTTTGTATAAGACAGCTTAATGAAGCATTATGGTCGCTTAACTCACCACAGTATGTACAAGACAGCTTAATGAAGCCTTATGGTCGCTAAACTCACCACAGTATGTACAAGACAGCTTAATGAAGCCTTATGGTCGCTAAACTCACCACAGTTTGTACAAGACAGCTTAATGAAGCATTATGGTCACTAAACTCACCACAGTTTGTATAAGACAGCTTAATGAAGCATTATGGTCGCTTAACTCACCACAGTATGTACAAGACAGCTTAATGAAGCCTTATGGTCGCTAAACTCACCACAGTATGTACAAGACAGCTTAATGAAGCCTTATGGTCGCTAAACTCACCACAGTTTGTACAAGACAGCTTAATGAAGCATTATGGTCACTAAACTCACCACAGTTTGTACAAGACAGCTTAATGAAGCATTATGGTCACTAAACTCACCACAGTATGTACAAGACAGCTTAATGAAGCCTTATGGTCACAAAACTCACCACAGTTTGTATAAGACAGCTTAATGAAGCCTTAGGGCCACTAAACTCACCACAGTATGTATAAGACAGCTTAATGAAGCCTTATGGTCGCTAAACTCACCACAGTTTGTACAAGACAGCTTAATGAAGCATTATGGTCGCTAAACTCACCACAGTTTGTATAAGACAGCTTAATGAAGCAGTAAGGCCGCTAAACTCACCACAGTTTGGCAGTTCATCCTCTCCTTGCCCACAATCATCATCTCCATCACAGTACCAGTTTACAGGGATACATTTGTGTGTCAGCTTACACTCAAAATAGCCTACATTTAACAAGACACACATAGTTAATGTTCATTATAAAAACAAATCATGAATAACAAGAAGTCTGTGAGCCAATGCTCACTAATAATACCCCCGCTCTGATGTGAATACACAAGTTCATTTTTGGACAGACACTGGGATAAACAAGAAGTTGACATCAGATTCATACAAAAATGAATCCCACCATATGACATGCATAAACAATGAGTGTGCTAAAATTTCAAGCATCTGCAAAAAGTAGTTGCTGAGTAATCTGCAACCAAAATTTGTAATGTATGGTACGGACAGACGCGCGGATAAACAGGAAGTTGCTGTCGGATTCTCACAAAAATAAATCCCACCATATGGCATGCCTAAACAAAGAGTGTGCTAAAATTTCAAGCATCTACGATGAATAGTTGCTGAGAAAACTGCTACCAAAATTTGTTATGTATGGTACGAATAGGCGCACGGATAAACAGGAAGTTGACGTCAGATTCTCACAAAAATGAATCCCACCATATGGCATGCCTAAACAAAGAGTGTGCTAAAATTTCAAGCATCAGCGATGAGCAATTGCTGAGAAAACTGCGACCAAAATTTGTTATGTATGGTACGGACAAACACACAGATAAACAGGAAGTTGACTTCGGATTCTCACAAAAATGAATCTCACCATATGGCAAATTTCAAGCATCAGCGATGAGTAATTGCTGAGAAAACTGCGACCAAAATTTGTTACGGACAGACAGACGGACGCACACACAAGGGTAAAACAGTATACCCCCCTCTCCTTCGGAGCGGGGGTATAATTAAGTATGTATTACATGTACATCCAGATGACTCAGTAGAATACAATGTACTATATCCAGAAAAGGCTGATAAAAATACAACATAAGAAGAATTAACATTATTTTGTGATACCTTCAGCACAAGCCACCGATTTACAGAACAGAGGATTTTCATCCGAGTTATCTCCGCAATCATCATCCCCGTCACAGAGATAACGACGAGCCAGACATTTGCTACTGTTAGGGCACTTGGTTTTTCCTTTCTCACAAGGACGATCAGCTGAAGTCGGAAACACATAAACAGAATAACAGTTTTAATTACAATATTCTGTGATTGTTAATATTATGTGACTTTATACAAGGTTGTGACTTACGACAGTTGATTTCATCTGTTTTATTGCCATCCCTACAGTTATCCTCCCCGTTACACACAAGATTTCTACTGATGCATCGGAAGTTCTTACAAACAAATTGTTTCTCTTTACATTTTGGATAATCTATCACAATAAGAAACAGTAATCACATTCAGAAATTGTAAGTAATCTTTACCTACGAAAACATACATAAAATAATATCAATCATAAAAATCAAGCAAAATATATTCACATTTTAACACCAGCACACCTACCACAGCCTGCCTCATCTGAGTTGTCCTTACAGTCGTCTTCATGGTCACAGCGATACTGAGGCTGAATACATCGTCCATTATTACATCGGAAAAAGGTGGGGTCACAAACATGAGTGGCTGCAAAATCAATCAATAGGATAAATGTAATTATCAATCCAAAAATCTCTTTCATAAGCATAATATAATCTAAAGTCAGTCCTTATATTACAGTTAAACTTGGTTATAACAGACTTCTGGGGATCTATGATCTAACTTCACTATATCCCTAATTCATTATATCCGTATAACAAATTCCTTAAAATATATACTTGGAGAAAAACAATATACATGTTTTTCTTCAAATATGACTACCAAATATGTTCAAGTATGAAATCCAAAACTTACCTTGGTTATTACTTAAATTTTCTGATGAATAGAGATTCAAATTCTAATACTAACGAAGTTCAAAATTTTAAATTTAGAGATCTCTAAAAAATTCGTTGAAAAAGATGTGAGTTTCATTATTTTAAACCTCTAGAGGATACGAAATCAGTTCAATACATCTGTAAATTCACTTTATCAGTTTGCAATAACCATAAAATATTACAAAGAATTGCAAGGAATTTTGCCTGGGATCTCCCAAAACTTTGCTATATCCAAAAATTTGCTACATCTGTGTTTGTACTAAATGAGTTTTACTATATAATTCTTTAATAAACAAACCCCTATTTCTGACACAATACTCACCACACATGTTCTCGTTTTCATCAGATCCATCATTACAGTCTGGGTCCGAGTCACACACCCACCTGTAATTGAGACACTGACCATTCCCACACACAAAGCGATTAGATTTACAGGTGTGGTTACTGGGAATACACATCTTGCCCCCGTTACCCAGGACGTAATTAATTCCGTCCTCCTCGGGACATTTACACTCAGCCTTGCCGTCCGGTGCTGGATGACAGCTGTGACTACAGCCTCCATTATAAGGCACACAGGGATCATCATCACCTGAAACAGACTCACAGATTATATCATTAAAGTGAAAGTAGGGGGAAATTTTGTAAAAGAGATACATATGTATCCCAGTAAGGGATAAAAGGTGAAAATAAGTGGTGTATCCCTTTGAACTAATTCCTTTCATAACACTTCAGTGAACAATAAGCTCACATTTTTGTCTGCGATGAGAGAAGACTGATATTCCCATTGGACGATTCAGAATTCCTTCCACCATAACCACCATGTTTGCTCCTGTGTGTTTCTCAGCTCTATAAACACCATCTACAAAATTTTAAAAAGTTAAGAACACAAACACATACTTTTTACGATATACAGTTAAATAGGTCAGCAGAAGGGATATCAAGTTTCCGAATGGAAGACTGAATATCAATCTAAGATACAATATTCAACATGGGAAGCTAATTATAGTAAATATCTATCATCAATATATCACTGTATCATAATTAGATACATGTAAGTACATTCTAGAATCTTCCACTTACGTAATGTCCAGTCTGTCCAGTAAACATAGTGACCAAACACTGTCATGGAGTACGGATGGACAGTGGACTGTACAATGATCTCCCTGTACTGGCCATTAAAGTTAGCCCTCTCTATTCTGTCTCTATAACACGATCAACATAAATTACTTTGTATTTTAAAAAAAAACCAAAATCTTGTTTCATTATAAAATTAAATTAATACAGAATGATTGATGAAAACATCAAAACACTGACTTGTACCTATTAACAAAATGTTTGCACCCAGAAGATTTGTCTTTTCTACATACATATACTACATGTATATACTAACCTTAATGCATCTGCCCAATATATCATATCCTCATCATAATCAATAGACAGTCCATTAGGCCAGCCTAGATCTGTCTCTACAATGGTGGTTCGAAGGTTTCCTGCCATGGTACTTCTTTCTATCTTAGGTAAGGTCCAATCGGTCCAGAACAGATACCTGCAAAATATTTATCTCAATTCAAAATCATTCTTCATTGGAAGAGGTACTGTAGATAAGTTTGTTAGCATCCTTTTCATATACTATTTGCTGCTATCTAAAATATTATGAAATCTTCTGTATAAAAATAGAAATTACTGAAATTCATGACTTATGTACAATTTGCATATAGGCAGACTCACCCTTTGCAAGGATGAACAGCCACAGCACGAGGGGATGCGACATGACCAAGAGGAGTCTTGTGTGTTTTGTTTGTGGTCATGCTCATGATCTGACCACTGAACACATCTGACCAGTATATCTTCTTACCCACCCAGTCTACAGCCAAACCTTCTGCAGTTGCTGAGGTTGCTCGTGGACTTTCTGGTAACACCAAAGACACAAATGTATCAAAGAATTATAGTAAAGGAGGTGGGCGAACATAGCGTGCAGAAAGCCTATAGCTTCAGAAATACAAAAATCATGTTCAGTTTGTGAATTAACATTTAGAGTAAAGTTCTCATTATTGAAATTTATGAAATTGTGATAGACAAAACTTTTCTGAGTAAAATTTTCTCAGCAAAATTTATTCTTTTATTTAAAAAATTAATGTGGTATTCGTGGGGTTCGAACCCCAGTAATAAAAATCCTGAGTATCATTTTCTTTTGAGACTAGCACGCTAACCACTAGACTACACAAGAGGCCCAGGGGCCACAGTGCTCAGGTGAGCACTGTGGCTAGGAAAAAAGGAAAAATCAGTTTAGTATTGAAAAGCGTAAATGCATAAATGGTTCCAATCTACCCCTAAAAGGGAGTGGGGGGGGGGGGGGGGTATGACTTGAACAAAATTAAATCTACACTGCTTACATAATTTTTTGACTGTGACTTTTTTCTCTACAAGTTTGAACTTTCATTGTGGCCCCACCCTACCCCTGGAGGTCATGATTTGAACAAATTTGAATCTACACTATCTGCGGATGCTTCCATATAAATATTACAAACCGTGGCTTTGCTGTTCTTGAGATTTTTAAAGGTTTTTCTTATATATTCCTATATAAAACTTTGAAAGTTCATTGTGGCCCCACCCTTACCCTGGGGGTCATGATTTGAACAAACTTGAATCTACACCACCTGAGGATGCTTCCAATATAAATATGACCAATCATATCTTTGCTGTTTTTGAGAAGAAGATTTTTCCTATATATTCCTTTGTAAAACTTTGATCATCCATTGTGGCCCCACCCTACCCCTGGGGGCCATGACTTAAATAAACTTGAATCTATACCACCTCAGGGTGCTTCCAAATAAATATGACCAATCATAGCTTTGCTGTTCTTGAGAAGAAGATTTTTGAAGATTTTTCCTATATACTCCATGAAAACTTTGATTGTCCATTGTGGCCCCACCTACCCCCAGGGGTCATAATTGGAACAAACTTGAATCTACACCACCTGAGGATGCTTCCATATAAATATGACCAATCATAGCTTTGCTGTTCTTGAGAAGAAGATTTTTGAAGATTTTTCCTATATATTCCTATTTAAAACTTTGATCGTCCATTGTGGCCCCACCCTACCCCCCGGGGTCATGATTTGAACAAACTTGAATCTACACTACCTGACAATAATTCCATATGAGTTTCATCTTTCCTGGCCCATTGGTTCTTGAGAAGAAGATTTTTCAATAATGCCATTAATTTTTTGCTATTTCGTAATTATCTCCCCTTTGAGGAGGGAGTGGCCCTTCATTTGAACAAACTTGAATCCCCTTTACCCAAGGATACTTTGTGCCAAGTTTGATTGAAATTGGCCCAGTAGTTCTGGAGAAGAAGATGAAAATGTGAAAAGTTTACGACAACAACGACGCCGACGACAACGGACAAATTTTGATCAGAAAAGCTCACTTGAGCCTTCGGCTCAGGTGAGCTAACAAGTCCTGACGAACAGTGGCATTTAAATCATGTTTGTGATATGACCCTTGACTTAATGGACTTCAAGTATTTCTTGAAAAGATGCGAATGTTATGTCATAAAAGTATATTTTTAAGGTATAGTGGGTCATTGCTCCATATTTTTGGTAACCAAAAAATGTACATTTTTATGCAAACTTTGAGGATTAACTTTCAAAAAGGTGGAGCGAAGACCCACTCATATCGAAAAATAGTGTTATAGTATGAGAAAATGACTCTTTTTGCCCGCTTTAGTGTGTGTCTAATATTTCACAGGCAAATAATTTCAATCTTTGAGGGATTTTTGCAAATTGTAGAGATTTTACATAAGTATATTTTAATGTTAGACGAAATATCAAGGAAAATTTTGATATAATTGAAATTTAATTTTTCATCTTCATGTTTGTCACACTATAGGCTTATCGCTCGTCATGTTCACCCATCTCCTTAATTGTAGTTTTCTTAAACAAGATTATACATGACTGTAAAAGAAAATACAACTTTTGTTATTCATTCTTACTTGAAGTATTTCCAGTTTTAGCCATGTCTTCTATATCATTGGTTCCCTTTCTGACCCGGCTTATTGATTTCCCGAGAACCTGAGAGAAGTAGATATAATTCTCTTCATAGTCGAAGTCCACAGCTACCACTCCAAACAGGCCCTTGATGGGGGGCATTGGAGCTGACTTAATCCTGGGATCCAAGGACACACTGATTATCTCAGACTCTGCAGCAATCACAAGGAACTCACTGGGAGCTGAAAACAATATCTGATGACCTCAATAAAGTTTGCCAAAAACCCTGTTTTTAATCCACCCTGCTCACATCCCATAAAGGCGTACCTTTTTAATCCACCCTGGGTTCACATCCCATAAAGGCATACACATGTACACAGATTTTACAGATATTTCAGCAATCCTACAAGTGTGATGTGTTACCTTTGCAAGATTTGCCACCTTTATCCAAAACCCCAGTAGCACACTGACATTTAGGTTCTGTCTTGTTTGGGAAAGAGAAACAAAGCTGTTCACATCCTCCATTATTTACACTGCAAGGGCTGGAGACTGCAAAACATAACAAACTTAATACCAATAAATTAGTGTCAAAATATGTGCCTGCATGTATTCAAGTGAAGCTTACTTTCCTTAGAAAATGATCTGAAATTTTATTTTACCATTAGGCTGCACAGATTGGTGAAAGATGGCAATGTCTCGCAACATCTCTAGATTATTTTTAATGACGGTACTTCTAGCGTTTTCTCGATCTTTTCTGGATTTAAAAACCTGAGAATTAAATTTCACTAGCTATAAAGTGCTGACTTACATAACCTTTTTATAGTAAAACACTTCAATTAGAAATGCAAGAGCAAAAAAATATTTTTAAAATCATTAATCTAAAACATAAGCCACTCCTTGTTTTCTTACCTTCTTTAGGTTACGATCCACCCAATACATAAACTGGCCTCTGATAGCAATTCCAAATGGAGAGGGGAGATTAGTCTTGACATATTTTCTGTTTCCACCACTGAAGGACATTTTCTAACAAAGCAGATGTACAGTAACTTAGGAATAAATTGATAATTTGACTAAACAACGTCATTTTCAGAAAGCAGAATTTTTTGATTTTTTGGGGGTCAAATATGAGACTGAGGATATTCTTTGTACCTGAATAGCGTCCACCCTAGAGTCTACCCAGTAGACTTCATGTGTTTCGATATCAATGGTGATCCCACGAGGATAGACGATCCCATTCTTTACCAGAACAGTCCTATTACTACCATCCAGATGGGATCTCTCTATCTTAGGGAACTGACCCTGGTCTATCCAGTAAAGGTACCTGCAAAAACAAAAATTAACAGAAAATCAGATGCAGAAACTGAAGATAGAAGCATTAACTCTATGATAAATACTGAAGAGCTCTTCCCTATTTTATATGGAAAATGTTAAACTTCCTGAGAATTTTTTTTCATGTGAAGCAGATAACATAATGAAATTTAAGATATTGTAACAGGAAGGGAGAAAATGGGATGGACCAATCAATGATTCAAATTTGGGCTCCCCTGAACTCTGGACAAGTGCTTATATACCAACTGAGTTATTGGTCATCAGCTAATGTACCTGTCTGAACACTATATTATAAACACAGTTTCTGTGTGCGGTCCCTTGTCTTTGTACTTACCTTTTAATGGGATTGACAACTAGAGCTCGAGGTGTAGCTTCCTTTTCCTGAAATAGTATCATACGATGGGTTCCATTCATTCTGCTCACCTCCATATACGTCACATAGTTCTTAGAGTTAGTGAAATACAAATTTCCTGTGCAACAAAATGTAATATATGTCACCTTAAATAAGCATAGCTTTCAAAGAAAATAAAGTTCCTTTAATGGTTTAAGCAACTTTTCCTTTATTACTGGGTGAATAATAACTATAATATAGGGCCTCATAAAGATAAACTTGTCATAATCCAGAACTTGCCAATCCAAAAAAGAAATTTAAATCAAAAAATCCTTGTAAATGAAACATCTTTAATATTCATTTAACCAAAGTGAAGAGCATAATTTTCAAAACTCATCCAGCACTGGCTGAAACCAATAAGGAAGAGGGGTTACCTGCTACCCAATCCACAGCAATTCCCTTAATGCCATCTCCTGACTTCATACCAATCCCGTCCACAACTACTTCCTCATACCCTGATCCATCAGCATGAATTCTACAAATTCCATTATTATTGCCAAGTTTTACACCAGTTGGGTCATAGTCACACCAGTATATATGTTGTCCAGCCACATGGACATCCACATGTAGGGCAACACGATCTATATCAGTAGAAAACATATCTGTTGTATACACTGTGGTAACTAAATATTTTTTTCACTTTAATATTTAATAAAAGAAGAAAAATATTCCAAAAAAAAATAATTTTCATATGTAACTATACTTTACAGACACTAGACAAATAGGTATAGCAAAATAGATCTTCATCACAATAAACACAGATACTTACCTGGTCCCCTAATGGGAACCATGGCATCATTGTGACTGGGGCTCAAAGAGAATCCTCGAATCACCTCCAGCATCGAGACTACAGCAAATGTATCTTCCACTGAAAAACATAAAAAAAATTGTAACATGTACCCAGCATCTCTCAGTGCAGGGTTTATTATTCAGTGTTTTATTTACGTACTGTAGCACTTCCCAGTGGTGGAGTTCATCTGGAAGCCTGTTGAACACTGACAGATGTTTTTCCATTTGTACTGTCCTGGTCCAGGTAGACAGAGCTGCTCACATTTACCATAATTAAACTTCCACTCTTCTGTTATTCCTTCATACTTCACCACACAACCATGGGGAGACGTGTCTGTTACAAATCAAAACGCTATATGTTATTACACGAACTTTGTATATTTAAACCCTGATACCTCAGAGTGGTGATACGGATGGAAAACTCTGAAACAGGAAGGATTCAAGATGACAATTTGAATTCATATCACTCACAAATTCAAAAAAGTGGTGGAAACAATGAGTTGTTTTTATATAAGAATCAATTAATGAAATCATTTATAAAATCATTCATACACTTTATAATGAAATCAACCAATCAAATAAATAAAAAGAGAACAATGTACATAAACAGGCTTGAGATTATAAGATAGAAATTAAACCTACTGTCTTTATGGTGTTCTCCATAGATTTTCAGCCCATGAAGCATTAGGATGTTTGTTTTGATAACTTCTTTGCGTTTTTGAGGAGCGTTTATTGAAACAGAGAAGATGGACTCAAAATCAGCATCAACATAGTAAAGTTGATTTCTATACACTGCTATACCTCGGGGATTACTTAGGCGGTTCAAAAACACTGTAACACTTCGAGGACGCAATCCACATTTCATAATCTACAAGAGAAAGAAATCATATTTCTGATGAAAATTAACAATAAATGTTCATGACAACAATAGCTTATTAGCAGTTTTCATGCCTTCCATTTCTGAGATTTCAACTTTAAAAAATTCTTCCAAATGACATGAAGACAAGGACATTATTAAGACTTAAAGAATGCTTACCCATTGCCTTCCCGAGTCTGTCCAATATAAAGTTTCCATATTTCTGTCCAGGGTGATGTATTCCGGTTTCTCCACTCTTCTCTGTAGAACTATAAATGGATTGCTTCCACTCAGGCTCATTCCCCCAATCTTCGAGGGCAATCCATTCCCTCCCTGATCTGCATAGTACAGCTTCCTAAGGGCAAAAATACAGACAGTCAGACCATTTATTATATACCCAACAGGATATCACTCAATTTTACTGTAGATTTTGTACAATCACGTGACGGTGTGATCCAACTTTCTGGATCACCACACTGTGGTTTTCTGAATCCATATCACCCCTCTCTGAAATTGATGACGTAGTACACAGAAACACGACGTTATTTTTCTTGCGCATCAAAAAGTCCCTTGACACAATGCTTTGTTTAATGGAAAAATATTAAATAATTGATCTCAGAAGTTTTTAAAACTATATCTTGCTAGTTGTAAGGGGGTATATAATAAATTTATCATTATAACAGTAACTTGATCCGAAGAGCCACATCACTTCGAGTTGACAGGCGCGGATCATCAGATCAAACGAGACGCGAAGCGTCAAGATTGATCTGATGATCCGCGATTGTCAACTCGACATGATACGGCTCTTCGGATCAAGTTGCTGTTATAATAATATATATGTACCACATAGGGTTACATACTATACACCAAATCTTGATTATCTCAGATTTAGTGAGACTGAATCAAAAAAAAAAGAAAGATTTTTTTAAATCCCATATTCATACGAGGACTCACCGCTTACTCATTATCTCTAGTGATTGACATTATATTGTTTAAGACATGGAGGAACAACTGTAGAACTTTGGAACAAATTTGTTCTTTACCTATAAATCATTCTTCATTGTCTTAAATGTAAATAATTCTTAGTATGCAATAAAAAATATTGTTGAAGCAAGTGAAGTGATATAGTTTGCCTTTAACTCCTACTAATAATGGTTAGGGTCTGACACTGTAATGACTCCAGCTTAGCACAGTCATAGTTTTTCCTTGTGTAGTTACCCATGGTTAGGGTCTGACACTATAATGACACATGCCTAGCACAGTCATAGTTTTTCCCTGTATACTTACCCATGGTATGGGTCTAACACTACTGACACCGGCCTAGCACAGTCATAGTCTTTCCCTGTATACTTACCCATGGTATGGGTCTAACACTACTGACACCGGCCTAGCACAGTCATAGTCTTTCCTTGTATACTTACCCATGGTTTGGGTCTAACACTAATGACACTGGCCTAGCACAGTCATAGTTTTTCCCTGTGTTGCTGAGAAGAACTTTACGATAGTGATTATCTCCATCCATTCTCATCACTTCGATTGTTCCAGCTTCATCATCTGTCCAGTATAGATTCCTAGTGGTCCAATCCAGCGCAATGGCACGAGGACTCCCAGAAAACAGGGTGGGATTCATCTCCTTTTCCTTTCCATCAACCAGAGAAATGGCCTTCACAGAAGACTGAAAAAAAAAATTACGTAGAACACTGAAATCAAAAACTTTGACGTAGGACAAAACATCCTGCATTAGCAAGTATAAGTCACCAATATGACATGGGATGTAAACAAATGCTTATTTAGTAAAATGAATGGCAGGTTGAAAATCAAATACTAAATAATTTATGGAACCTAGTGTTTTACCACAAAGTCATATTCCTTGTCCACTTACATTGCCATTCTCTGGTCTTTGTACTATGAACATAGTTTTGTTCTGTGTGTCAAAGTCCACATCCAGCACATTTTGTTTACTGGAGAGAGGCAGCACATCATGGACTGTATTGTTATTAAGGGTCAGTCCTACCAGGCCAGTCTTAGTGATGTATGCAAGGTATGTCTGACTCACTGAAACCAAAACCATACTAGTATATAATACCAACACAGACTGACAATACAACTACTAAATAAACAATACCAAGGCAACTAACAAAACCTGCCAATCTATACTTATGATGCAAATACTTCCTATAAGCAAAAGCCTTTTGACAGTTTAGATAGGCCTTACAAAATGTTGAATCCATGTGACCATGACCCTCTATTACACCTTTCATTATTCTAAATTTATTGTATTTAATAGACTAAGTTTTTGTGACTACAGTTCATTTTGACATGTTACACTGTTCTGTTGGAAAACATACATTCTCTTTTTCTAGTCTTACCTTCTTGACAGGACCTCTGGTCATTTTCCAGAGCCATACCTACAGGACAGGCACACGAGTATCCAGAGGGCTTATCAGCTGACAGTAAACAAAGATGGCTACAGCGGGCCAAAGCACAAGGATTGGTATCTAAATTTAAACAATGAAACAAACTTCATGAATTAATATTGCATATTTGACAGAAAATTCATAATTCTTATACATGTTTTATGTGTAAAGAAGACCTTATTAATCTGGACACCTATTTTTTTGTTACAAACTCTCCAAACAGCTAAAACTGCAGTGTTTGAATTGTTTTTATCCATATTAATGCTCAGTCCTTATACATTGAGCTGATTAGTAACCCAAATGCAAAAGGAAACAGATTTTTATATCAAGGGTTAATATCTTCATAACACACCTTGAGGAAGGATGACTTGTCTAGCAGGATGCATAATGGCTATTCCCAACGGTCTAAGGATGAAACTGACGACAACATTCCGTCCAGCACAGTCAAATTTGTTACATTTAGAGACACGCCCTGCCATTCTATCAGTCCAGTACATGTAATCTTCAAACACAACAAGGTCATGTGGATGTCTCAAAAACTGAAAACCAAAATGGTTTGGATATACAATACATGTACATATAGTTCAGTTCTTACATGTGCATTACCATGGTAAATACTAAGAGAAGATCATACTGATCATTCAAATAGAGCACAGACTGCAGATTGATGACAATATTTGCAGAAAAAATTTTGTTAAAAAAAACTTACATGATCATTTGCAAAAACCTTCTGTCTTCCTGAGCCATCGTAGTTACAGAATTCTATAAAGTCAAGCCTTGCATCTGTAAAATAGACTCTTCTATTGGGATAGTCTAGTGTCAATCCATTAGGCCAATATAATTTCTCCGAGATGATGACTTTCCTTCCAATGCCATCCATCCCGGATCTCTCTATCTTAGGATTCTGTCCCCAGTCAGTCCAGAACAGGTACTGAGCTCTGACAAATACAATTATTCAGGTATAAGAAAACTAAAACAATTACTGTAAACCAACTTTTATTCGCGAGCGAGAAATATCCGCAAGTTTTGCGACCTTCTTAAGTTCTTTTATTCGTGAATATTTCTTGTCGTGAATCAATTATCTACCTATATATTTATGTAGAACATTGCCTCGGTCGTGAAAATTAGTAGCCCCGGATGGATTCTAAACTGAAGAATTGCGAATAAAAGATGTCGCAAATAATAGTTGGTGTACAGTAATCAAGAAATCAGATACTGAATAAAAAAAATATCTATAAAATCATGTACTGTACCCACTGCGGGGGTCGACTTCGATGCCTCGAGGGTTGGTGATGTTCTCACTGAAAAGTATGGTCTTCATACTGCCATCAAGTTTGGCTACCTCAATAGTTTCTACTACATAATCATTCCAGTACAAGTTACCACCAATCCAGTCCACAGCCAAGTCCTCAACGACATTTACTCCCACAGGGAACACCTACAGAAATCATCAATTTCTGTTATAACTGTATTATAAAGAACTCGTCCAAACATTGACATTCACAGAGAAATGCTAAGCAATCCAGTAAATAATCCAAACCTCTGTAAGGTTACTCCCATCAACATTAACCCGGAAAATTTTCTTCAGCGATGAGTCTGAGAAGTAGACATGTTGTTTCTCGACATGGACATCTAGTCCTGCTAGAGCCTGGATCCCAGGAAGCTGGATGTTTGTCAGTTCCATCACATCTAGTCCTGCCTTCATCAGATCTTTCTGGCTGGTCACAAGGAGATAGGGTTTAGTCTCATCTGTAAAGAAACAGAAGTAAATGCACTCAAACGTGTGTTTTTTCCTCTCTTTTTTTCATTTTTATTTATTTCTTTATTTTTCTTTTCTCTTTTTTTTTTGGCCTAAGGAACTACAAACAAGCATCTGAAAACTTTTCAAACAACTGAAGCCAGCATAATTCAAGAAATCCAAACTGCACATATTATAGTAAAATCCAAATCATCATACTCACTTCTTTCAGCAAGACATGTGGTATGATTGACTAGTTCATATCCTGGATCACAAGTGCATTTAAATGACCCTTTAGTATTGATGCAGTGTTGACTGCATTTCCCAGGAGGTTCACATTCATTATCATCTGAAATTAACCACATTATTATCATTTTAGTTTGTTTTTTTTTCAAAAAAGTAAACCTAAAGTAACAGTACATAATGAGAATTTCTGTTCTGACAGCTTACCCACACATTCCTTTGTCCCATTCAAGACCTGCCCCACAGGACAAATACACTCTGCCCCACGAGGAGTCTGAATACACAAAAAGTTACAGTGACCATTCTCAACACCACATTCATCAGTATCTGCAAGCATAAAAAAAATTTTTTCACACTTCTTCCAACATTTGCAATGCATCTAAATTTGCATTGGATCTTAAATATTCTAACAACATCCAAATATCAAATTAACTTAATATATAATATTTTAACATTCTCTTGGGAAGAGAATGTTTTTTGTAAGAAAAGAAACATTTTAAACTAGAACTGTCCAAAACGGACAAATACCCCCCGCTGGGTTTTTCAGAGGTGCCAAATCACTAATATTTCATGGATCTAAGAGGTGTTTTCTTATTAACATTTAGAGTGAAAAAATAATTGCTCATTATATTTTTTTTTAATGAATGAAACCAAGGAACAACCTAATAAAACATCAATACCAATACATTGTAGTTACATTGTTTTTGGATACATAGAAAAAATAAATTGCAACTATCTGTCATCTTTTTGAGACATGACATTCTGCATTGATTGTTGAAGAAAAAAATCAATTAATTACAAAATCAAATTAATCTTGATAACTTTATATCAAATTCATTTTAAAAATGAAAGGCTGGTCATCCAGTAACTATTTACTATGACAGACAATAAATTACAACTAAGAGAATTAAAAAACAGAGATCTTTAAATTCCCAGGAGATATAGATAACACACGCTTGATCAGAGATGCCCTAACAACTTCCCACACTGAACTCATTAATTTATCTCTAATTGGATGATGTCCACTCATTAGTCCCAAGGGACAAATGGATTTACACTATCTGCTGTGTAATGTAAGAATTGTTTTTAATACTTGGTGATTTTTTTTTTGTTTTTGTTTTAATGAATAGTTTTAAGCTGTAGTTCACATTTTTGTACAGATGTTCTAGATTCTGTGTCTCAAACCTTAGAAATAAACCTAAAATGACTAAGTCAATAAAAATGCAAAAAAACTGTAAAATGCAGAAAAATGATCAAATAATGTTGAAAATACCAGGTGCACATCTTCATATGGTAAATAATGAGTGTACAAATTTTCATACAATTCTATGAAATAGTCTTTGAGTAAAGATCAGGACAAAACCACATAATAAAAATGAAAAAAAACACCTGTAAAATGCAGAAAAATTATTCAATCATGATGAAAATACCAGGTGCATACCTTCATATGGTGAATAATAAGTGTACAAATTTTCAGACAAATCTATCCAATAGTATCCAAGAAACGCTCAGGACAAAATCTTGTCTACAGACAGACGGACAGACGGACAGACAGACGGACAGACAGACGGACATGGTGATTCCAATATACCCCCCCTAAACTTCGTTTGCGGGGGGTATAATTATAAACAGACAAGACAGTACTCACTACAGATGGGACTCTCATCATCCCCATTAGGACAGTCTGGGCTGCCATCACAAACTTTTGTTCTATTTATACATATTCTAGAATTCCCTGGACATTCCCACTGATAATGAGGACATTTAAAACTGGGAGGTGCTGCAAAAGAAATGACTTGTCTTATATTTGAAATAACTGTTGAAATTTAAATTCAGTCACCTTTATTTTTACAAGTTTCCTTACGACAAGTGAGACTTTGATCCTCGTCAGAATTGTCACCACAATCGTCGTCTCCATCACAGATCCAGGACTGAGAGATACAGCGGCCATTAGCACACCGGAACCTGTCTGACCAGCAGGTGGGTTCAGCTGTTATAAGTAAAACAAGAACACCTGAGAAATACAGCAGTATTAGCACACCTTAACCTGTCTGACTAGCATTCAGGCTCAACTGTTAAAAGTCATAAGCACAATTTAATCTGTCTAACCAGCATTCAGGCTCAACTATTATGAAGTCATTAGCACAACTTAACCTGTCTAACCAGCATTTAGGCTCAGCTGTTATGAAGTCATTAGCACAACTTAACCTGTCTAACCAGCATTTAGGCTCAACTGTTATACAGTAATTAGCACAACTTAACCTGTCTAACCAGCATTTAGGCTTGGCTGTTATACTGTCATTAGCACAACTTAACCTGTCTGACTAGCCATTTAGGCTCAGCTGTTGTAAAATCATTAGCACAACTTAGCCTGTCTGCCCCCCCCCCCCCTTTCCAAGTATAGTATTTCACTATAGTAAATTTTCCTTTAGAGGCTGTTTGGCCACCCACTTTTTGCTATTGTAAGGTCAAGCACTGTCAAATTGCAGAATTTGGACAGTAAATAAGGTTGGGGTTTTTTTTTTGGCTTGTCAGATAATTTTGGGAAATTGGCCCCTCCAATTTTGGTCAGATTAGGGTTTTTTTTGCTTCTCAGTTTTTTGTTTTTTTTTTTTGGGGGGGGGGGGGTTGCCCCCCCCCCCCCCACTTTTGAAACCATTGCTACGGGCCTGATCTAAGACACTGCAGTCATTAGCACACCTTAACCTGTCTGACCAGCATGTAGGTTCAGTTTATTGTGTTTATACTACGACTGCCATGCACTCTCGCACGCCTTGAGGGGAAGCGTCAGACTGGGCTAAACAAACACGGTCGTTGACCGGCGACAATGCTTTGAAGCGTGACAATGGAGAGTCAATCAGCTGATGATCAATATATTGAGAGTTAATTATTCTATACACATGTAATTTCGGGGAACTCCAACGTGTTCACTATATATACGATAACAGATTTACAAAAGATGACATAACGAGCAGTAACAACATGATAATTAACACGCTTCTGATTCAAGTTTCTGTGCCCAGAAAAAAATTAACCCTTTCAAAATTTCCTATTCTTTGTATTTAATCAATTACTCATGCTTTGTTTTTAAGTATTAACTTGATTATCTTTCTGATGAAATGTACATAAGAGCCAATCGTCGTCTAAGTTTTAGAGTTACCTCCCGTTTTAGGAAACGTCGCGTGGTGCTATATTTAGCACTGGGCACATGGAGAAGTAAACAATGGAGGAAACTTGGCGAAAAATGTAATATGTAAAAAAAAAAAAGAACGTTTAGAAAAAAAAAACAGAATAGAGAAAGCAAAATTACAGTTATGTCAAATATATGCCCCTGGTTATATTAATTTACTTTTACCATGCATGTCATCAGCAAGTTTTCATGCTTGCAGTTAAAAAGCTTAGACATAGGCAGGATGTCGGTGTTTGTTCGTCTGTTTGTTTGTGTGTCTGTGACTATTTTTTTTCAAAATACTTCCCATTTATCAATTTTAGTCATATTTAAATAAAACGTTTCATACAACAGGCAACATCAATTCTTTATATCAGTTTTTGAATAATGTTGCCATGGTTACTCTATCACTGAAATATTTTTTTTAAATTCCTTCAAAATGTTCCCATAGTTTTGGGCCAATTTTGACACACTTTTGTAAAGTAAGATACATAATCTTTTTTATTTTTTTTTTAGCTTTAAAAATTATTGGTTATTTCAACTTTTTGTGTTGCAGTGGTTATAAGTTTTGTGAAATAAATCATTGATTAATGAAGGTTAGGAAGTCTAACACATATTCATGTTTTCAGTCACATTTCGCCTTCGCGCAGCTTCCTCCATGGTTAAATTTTCAAATATGGAGAACCCTGGTTTACATTGATAAAAAACAGATTCAGAATGTTACCAACAGATCAGTTGAATAGCTAAATTAACACAAAACTTACAAATGGGTTAAAGATGATGAATAAGCACAACTGATGGGTAGATTTACCAACAAAATTAGATAAAGATGGAGATAAATACTGACGACAAGTGTCCGGCTCATCGGATCCATCCTCACAGTCGGGCTGCCCATCACATTTCCAGCTCTTTGGTATACATCCACCCTTTGTACAGTTGAACTCGTCTAACAAACACATATTCTTTTCTCTTGTAGCTAAAATAAGCAGAATATTTCGGTTATTAATAATTAAACTAATTAAAGAAACACACACACAGAGTCATACCTTGCAATTAGAAGCGGTAGAATCTTTTAAAGGTGGTTTCATATGGAAATCAATAATGAGGAGGTTAATTTTTTCTCTCTCATAATAACTGAAAAAGACAGTGATTTAAAAAGATAATTTGTTTTAACTTACGACAGTTAAGCTCATCACTTTTATCCTGACAGTCTGGTGCTCCGTCACAGTGGTACCTCTCAGGTATACACTGCCTCACCTCCTTACAGGTCCATTTACCGTCAGAGCATACTAACGGGGGACAATCCTTCTCATCCGACCCATCATAACAATCCTGAAATCCATCGCAGACTTTCTTTTCATAGATACACCTATTGTCACCACACTGGAAATGGTCCACATCACATTTATGAGAGCCTACAAGAAGATACACATAGATACATCTATTGTCACCACACTGGAAATGGTCCACATCACATTTATGAGAGCCTACAAGAAGATACACATAGATACATCGATTGTCACCACACTGGAAGTGGTCCATATCACATTTATTAGAGCCTACAAGAAAAAAATAAACATAGATGCACCAATTGCACCACACTCAAGGTGGTCCACATCACATTTGTGAGAGCCTACAAGAAGATAAACATAGATACACTGATTATCGTCACACTGGAAATGGTCCACATAACAATGGTTTACACTTAAGATTGCCTACTACTTGGAAAAGAAAAATCAAAACACAAATTTATAAACAACTTACTGCAAAACTGGCCTTCATCTGATCCATCCCCACAATCATTGTCAGTGTCACACTTAAACCTACAAGAAAAGGAACATATTTACAGCACTAATGTATAGATTAAGATTGGAAGGAGTTCAAGATATTTGATAGAATATATCACTTTACCAAAATAAATTATTTTTGGATAGCATATCAGTGAAAGCTCTTCACTTACTCTATAATAACATACATAATTCATCTCTTCCACATAAAACAAAGCACACAGTTTATTCCATTGCTAAATGCAATCTTGTCCACAACCATATCAGTTAGTTTATGCTTAAGTTAGTAACTACAACACAAAACCCCCAGACATCCATCCCTGTACATTATCTGTACCTCTTATTAATACACAAGGTGTTATTACACCTGAACTGTGTGGGGCCACAAGTTTTATTAGCTGAAATAAAAAAGAATGGGATGAGGGAAAAGATATCTGAAAGGTGAAAGGACATTTCATAAATAAATTAAAAATTCAATTGATTTCAGCAACTTACAACAGCCGAGTTCATCAGAACTGTCCCCACAATCATTGTCTCCATCACACATCCACTTCAGGTCAATACAGCGATTATTTTTACACTTAAAATGCTGTGGACCACAGGTTCTTCCTATAAAGAAAATTATATTCATGATCTAGAAAATCTTTGATAAAATTTCAGAGTTATTTCCCTTAGAATTAAAAGAAAAGGTAGTATGAACAGGACATGTAACACCAATTATTTTATCACAAATAACCTTCAACATAAAATCTTATTCTAGTAAATCATGCACCAAGTGACACCTTTTGTACAATTCTTTTCATCAGAGTTATCCAAGCAATCGTTTTCCTGGTCACAAGTAAAAGTGTTTGGAACACATCGTTTGTTGTCACAGGTGAAGAAGCCAGGACGACATTTCTCCTCTTTAAACACTTCCTCGTCCTGATGACAGGTCCTCATGTCCTCATTCAGCTTCATCCCGAAAGGACAGGCACACTTCCTGCCTAGCCGCTGGACACCTCCAGAAAAGGGCACCGGGAAACAAAAGTGGGAACAGTCACCATTCCTCTTGGCACAGGCATGATTAACTGAAAAATGGGTTATTGGTATTATATAGCATGTTGCACCGCCCTCTTGTTTTGGTATGTTTTTTTTAAAATGTCTTACACCTATTTTTGATATTTCTGTCTCATGGTACTTTCAGTGGAGACAGTATTAAATGTTTCAATCTATAAAAATAAAACCATAATTAATGAAATTCTTTTCTTTTGAATCAATGAAATATACTAGAGGAGAGAAGAAACTTTTTAAAAAATTTATGCACTTTCATTTTATGCATTTTCACTATATGATCAATAGAGCCCAATCTAACTCCAGAACCCCTGACCCTGGGGCCATGACTTTCACAATTTTGGTAGAGGGTTCAATGCTTATTACAATCATGCCAACAGATTGACTGTTTGATGTCCACGAATAAAGAAGATTTTTAAAGATTGCATTAATTTTCATGGTTTTAGCCCCCTCAGGGCAATGGGGGGCAGGGATTTTTGAAAGATGCCATTAAAAAATAACTAATTCTTAATTATCTCCACTAGAAGAAGGGCATGACCCTTCATTTGAACAAATCCCCTTCACCAAAGCATACCCTGTGCCAAGTTTGGTTGAAATTGGCCCAGTGGTCCTGGAGAAGAAGATGAAATTGTGAAAAGTTTACAACGACAGACAACGGACAAATTTTGATCAAATAAGCTCGCTTGAGCCATCAGCTCAGGTGAGCTAATAAAAGAATCTTGTAAATATCTGGATAATACACTACAAAATTACATGGTTTTTGTTGAATATCCTTGTCATAAACAGTAATATCTCGTAGAAACTCTATTCCTTTTCTCAAGGTAACTTGCCGATGGCCCTGTTGGTTGATACGTATGATGGCTTCAAGTTTCCAGTCAGAAAAATATATATTTCCTGCAAGCAAAGCTCAAGTTATTATGCAGATTTAAATATATAAACAATTCACAACACTCATTGTAAATATATATATATATATATATTACCTCGATATGCAACAATTCCAAAGGGATGTGCAATAGAAACTCCAGTTATTGTTTTTACATCTCCTCCATCAAAATTAGAATGCTGTATCCTGTTTGTAAGAAAAAATTAATAAATTAATCTTGGAAGAGGGTTAACTTAATCATATATAAATATGAAATTTAAAAAAAAAATCCCACTCAAGTACTTGGACACAATATAAAGAACAAGAGTCTGACCTGTCAAAATAGGCATCTACCCAGAACAGTCTGTCTGTGTGGAAGTCAATACTGAGTCCATTAGGCCAGCCTAGCTCATGTTGCCTGATCTTTGTCATGTTAGTGCCATCCCCATACGTCCTCGCAATATAAGGACTCTGCATGGTGTTTTTCATCCAGTCAGAGAAAAATAACCACCTACAGTGTAAAATAAAATTACCTTTATCATGTATACTACTGTATGCAGTCATGTGAACAAATTCAAAGTAATAAATGGTCGAAAAGACATTACAATAACTAGCATTACCCTTTAAGTGGGTGGACCACCACAGATCGGGGTTTGCCAGTCCCTGACATCAGAACTAGTGTCTCATTAGGGGACTTAAGTCTGAGGACTGACAAAGTACCCTGGAAGAAATCAGTGAAGTAGAGGTTCTTAGAGATCCAGTCTACACTCAATCCTTCAACAGAGCGGACTTTCTTTACAGTTAAAGCTGATGGTCCTACAATTATACACAGCAAAATATTAAATCAACTATACAACAGGAAATAAGAAAAAATCAATTATCTAATAGAAAAAAAACAATGCACCACTAAGTTAATTAGAATTAAACTTCATAAAGAAAGTTTTATACAAGATAAGTCCCTGTTGAGTTTGATAGCAATTTTTCTGATGGATAATAGTTGACTCAATATGACCTACTTAGCCCCAACCTGGGTCTGCAACCTGGATACTGGGTATTATGAATTTCAAAATTTTGGTAGAAGGTTATTATCATGAAAACAATTTGCCTTCTAGATGTTCTTGAGCAAAGAAGACTTCAAAAGTTCTATTTTTAATACTAGGAAATGACTAATTTTCATGGGGTTTAATTTTCATTGATTTCATGGTATGTAGAGACTCATGAATTCACGCCCCCAGGAAATGTTAAAATTCTAAACAACAGTATAAAGTCTATCCTTCACCCACAAAATCAAATCCACTCACACCAATATTTCTTCCTCAAATTGTGAAAATTTGACCCCAGGAAAATAAGTGATTTAACAGTATATGGCAAACATAGCCCCACTGTGTAGCCTGAACTCTGAACCCAGCTGGGACATTATTTTCACAATTTTGGTAGAGGGTATCTGTTTATTATAACCATGCAAAAAGTTTGCTTGCCAGAAGTCCATGAATAAGGAAGATGAATTGGTTGAAATTAGTTCAACCAATTCAGTAAAGATGCTAAATACATTCCAAGTTTACAAGCCATGCATGATAGATGAGAACCCACAGCACTAGGTCAACTGAAGTAACTATGGTAACCAAAAAATTTAGCTTATTTCTAGAAATAAAGTCATCATTATCATATGTGGAATCTGTTGTCTGACTGGTAATCCATTTCAAGATGCATTATTTATACAAGTTTTCTACAGCCATTCCTACCGGTAATTTTTACTTGGGAATGATTTTCCCCCAAACATTTACTTTGTCATTCAAATGCATTATCCATAAAATGAAGGATGCTAACATCTCTACATTAATACTTAAATAAACTACATCAGCTGAAACTTCTCATCCCAACATCAATGCTTCATGTAGAGCTTATCTTTCAAAAACTTTGTGCAAGTCAAATTAAGAGAGCATGATTTATCCTATCTAAATTTGCATCTGTTAATACTGAATTTCATACTCATAGATCCATCAACTTTAGCTTCCATGATGGCAAAATTTCTGATGTCAGAGAAGTACACCATTTTGTCTTCGGCATCATAGTCCAGTGCCACATAGTTGACCCCCAGGTGACCCGTGTCTTTGGCGAATAACTGAGGGATAGCATCCACCGCAGAGGCAGCATCAGTGGGCGGGGTCAGGGAAATCCCCCTCACAGAGTACTTGGCAGCAAAGAGCAGGAAATCATTAATTTCTAAAAACACAAAGCAAACCAAATTAAACATCATTGTGAAAAGAAAGAGTGTCTAAAGAAAGGACAGATCCAAGTACTGTAGGTTCCTTACAATATGCAAATACTAAAGTGACTCATTGATTCAAATCAAGAGAACATGAATTCACAAGTGGATAAGAGTTTTTATATGTATTTCTGCATATAAAAATAAAAACAGATAATTTTATTTTGTGAGTTGTCCCTTCTGTATATTTAGAAATCTAGAGGAATCAACAGAAAGAGAAAACTAAAATTCTGCATTCCTTTAGTTTTTCAGACCTTTTTTTCTGTGCTTTATCTATTGAATCTTACATGTATCATTAGTATCCTTACTTGTACAATTAATGCCATTGCTTGAAAGTTCGTATCCTATAGAGCATAAACATTTATATCCCAGACCATCATTCTCCATAACATGTGTAAGGACACACATCTGTTCACATTTGTTCTCAGAGCAAGGATCTGAAAAAATTCAAATTACTCTGGTTATGGTTAAAAATCAAGAATAAAGGTTTTTGTAAAGAAATAGCTTTATACACATTCTGAAAATCATATAATAGTAAATGCACTAACAAGTTTAGCAGATATTTCTTACATGCAAAGTTGTTTAAGTATCAGATCTAATGTCTATAAAAAGATAAGAAAATTAAGTGTACTGAATTCTGACTTTTTCTGTCTTTTTGGTGCTGGATAGATTGATGGAACACTCGAATGCTGCGGATTCGTTTATTTTTCTGATCATGGAAAATCTGTCGTGGATCCTCGTCTCCATATTTATCCACTTTCATCACCCCCATCTTTGTATCATCAGCCCAGTATAACTGGTCTTCAAACCGAGTCAGACTGATAGCATTGGGAATCTGTATACCACCAGATAATACGGTGAATCTACAACAAATATCCATGTCAACTCCAATATTGTCTCCTTTTCCTTGTCCGTGCATTCCTAATACATAGTTTTAAATATTAAAAAAATTATTTTCAAATCTGGGACTTGGGATATTCAACATCAGATATCTTACTGCAATATGGATGGTTGATAATTACAATAACGATAATGAAATGAATTACCTTTAGTGCCAAAAAGATTAAATTTTCTTACCTAAATTTTCCATTGTAGTCAACTGTTTGGATGTGATCTAATCGTCTGTCCGTCCAGAAAATTCTTTTGTTGACAGCATCTACAGCCATGCTGGAGGGAGCTATGATATCTGTGTCCACCAACAAATACCTCTTATTGCCATCCATGTAAGAACGTTCAATTCTAGTGTTATGACGAGGTTTTCTACCATAGTCTGAGAAAAACAGATACCTGAAAAGTTTTTGAGTTTATATGAAGTACGGTATTACTAAATGCAGTATATCATCTATAAAAACATTCAATGCTATTTACCCATCTCTATACAATGATATAAAGTTTTGCTTGGCAGTAAATAATTAAGAATTACTGATATCCTTTTTACCCAGTGAGAGGATCAATAGCTAAAGCCCTGGGATCTTGTATGTCGTCACTGATGATATTTCTCTGAACTTGAGATTTAAAATCAACTACATCTATAACTTTGGCACGCTGATCAACAATATATAAGTTCTGAGCAATCCAGTCATATGCTATACAGTGTGGTCTGTACAGATCATTCAGTTGTATTTCTCGTTGGGGGCCATTATTTCTCAGATCTTTAGTGAAAATCTATTAACAAAACATGAAACAATTTTGTAAATGTTTACAGTTCAAAAAATCACAATCAATAACTAATATAAAAATTTGAAAAAATGAACTGAACATCTTCGAAAGATTAAAAATAACAAAAAAAAAGATGCACTGCACCTTTTTGGACTTTTCGTCAATCCAGAACATTTTGTTGTTATAAACATCAAAGTCCATGTCTTCCACCGAAGCGTTGATGACCACTTTATGATCCCCACCGTCAGCATTCATACCGAAAATATGATCCTCCATAGCCACATACACCCTCATAGAGGCCCCTGTCAAAGACATCAAAAACAAATTAACTTAAATGATTGTATAAAGGTAAGGTTGAAATCATATCTTCAGTAGTAAATCTTTGCAAAGACTTATTTAAATACTGCTCTTCTTGTTTTAAATGACAGAGCACTGACTATACAAGACATCGCTGTAAGTCAATATTTCTAAGTTATAAAAAGCCTTCTTCATTTACCAGCTATAGAAATAAAATTCTAAATACCATCCTTCATAGCAAAACTTAAAAATTCTATGATATAATGATATAAGCTATAGTCATCTTGGCGTATAACGACAGAGAAATCTTACGTGGTGAAGTTGATCTACAGGATTTCTTGCCATTCAGTATATAACCAGGATAACATCCACAGGTGTAGTAGCCATCAAAATTCTTACATTTCTGGTCACATGATCCCCAAGCTTCACACTCGTTATAATCTGTCATCAATATAATACAGAAGCTTGAGTTTAGATAAGAGAGGATAACTCTTATGGAGTTTAAGATGATGGTCACAGTCCAAAATTTGGATTATAAGCTGACCAACATGTAAACCATGGAATTAAGTTTTTGTTAACTATTATAACAACCTAACTTTTAATTGATTAACTATTTATGGAGTTCAAATAATGTACAGCAATTAATGTTTGCTAGGTATAATATGCTGAGGAAAACATGCGGACTTAAAAAATAATATTGTCAAAGTATCTGACCCAAAACAGCCTCAGATTCAATGATATTGAATGCATAAGAGATATGTATGGGCTGAATACTCAGGATATTTGGACATATTCATGTTTTAGTATCAGTATGTAAGATTGGAGCATGCCCTAGTAATTATGACCTTACGCTCTCCTTCAAGAGTTATCCCCCTTTGCTTTTAATCATTAAATATCAATTCTTTAAAAATCTATCAGGTAAAAAGCTAGGTTTTTTTTTTCATCATTTTTCTTTTCCTAATGATTGAATACATCTTTCCACCACAGCATTTATTGATATTTTTAGTAATAATTTTTTTATTTTTAAAAATTTGCTTGTCCCCATAGACCTCAATGCAATCTTGTTGTATTAATTACTGCTTAGGTACTGGCAATTACATTTGAAAACTTCTCTTGATAAATCCTTTTCTACTCTAAAATGCTTTGAATTAATATCAGAGTATTTATAGATGATGAATATTTAATGTTAGAAAAGTAGGTCTAATATAGGTCAGATACCTTTAAGGGGACTTCTCTTGGAAGAAAAGTTCATGATCATATTATTATTTCACATATCTTTTTTGAAGCTATTTTTTCAATTATTTTTTTCTTTTAAAGTTAAATATAAAATTGTATTTCCTTAGACAAAAAAAAATACAATAATTAAATCCCTGTGAATTCAGTTTTTGTGATCTTAAAGCTGTTTACCTATACAAGTTCTGTTATCTCTGGGGTCTATTTGATAGCCAGTGTTGCAGAAGCACATCCCTCCAGTGGGCGTCGCCTGGCATCTGTACTCACATGACAGCTGATGGCAGTACGTTCTACCTGAATAAACAGTTAATATCAAATTCCTAACAAATTCATCTTTCTCTGGATACAAATGCATCATCAAATATAAATTTAACTCTCTAGTAATTTTTGCATGATGTATGCATTGTGTTTCTAATTTTCATAATTAGAATAAGAAAATTACTACACCTGGATTACCACCATTAAGAAACATGAAAACAAGGTACAATGTTCATTGCATAATTCATGCCTTTAATTCACAGCTTCGCTATATTACAGGAAAATAAGAGTAACCACATTTAAACTAAACAAAATTAATTTGAACCTTCAAAATTTCAGGAAATGATTTGGCAAACCCACAATATGATCATTGGCTTAAAGGACCTCACTTGCAAGACCATAACAAAATGAACCAAGGTCTGCGAAACAGAAATATCACCAGAGTTACCTTGCTCTTACTGAGAATGAATTCCAAAAAATAATTCTATATTATCTGGGTTCTCGTTTTCTTGCACAATTTTAACTGATGTTACATTAAGATTTGATGTCAAATTAAGGAATGCCTCGTTAGGCTAAGAATGTGTAAAAATTCATTGCACCATAGCATGTTATTCATGTGAAGACTACTACCTATATTAAAAATGGAAAACTTTTTGAGTCCTAGTAGTGTCCTACCCTGACAGTTTGTAACAAAGGCAATCATTCTCCAATCACAAATAAAAGTTTGACATAAAAGACACTTCTGCACCCTAATCTTTAATGGATTTTTTAATCATGAAAATCAACTTTTATCAACACGAAACATGAGAGAGGTAAAGATGAACACTGAGATGAATAGTTTAAATACATCCTACATATGCCAGCTGTTTCCACATTTCTCTGATCAATGATTCAACTAAGGACACACAATATTACCATTTTTGTTGAATATGATATGCAGTTGGTTATAACATGTGCATCCTTTCATATCTGAAAATTGGGGAAAACATAATTCCTGTGCATACAGCAAAAAATTTGACTATACATTATGGTAAATGCTTATTGAATAATATTGTGAAAATTATGTGAATTTTCAAGCACAAGAATTTGTATGCCATACATTGAATGTTGTCTTCAAACCCCCCATCCCCATCCCCTTTAGGCCCTGTTTAAATATTAAACAAGAGATGTTGGTGAAACACTTATGCCCCCCCCCCCCCCCAAATAATTTGAATTTTTGTAAGTCCAAAGGGCATAACTCTTGTCAAAAATTGCTCGATCGTACCCAAAACAGATATTGACCTAGATATTCTTATGATAAATCTGTATACCAAATTTCATTTTAGAATGTGCAACCTCTGCGAAGAAAATGAATGGACACTGCATATAATTGGAATTTTCCCAAGTCCAAGCGGCATGACTCCATCAAAAATTGCTCGATCGTTCCCAAAACAGAACTTGACCTAAATATTCTCATGATAAATCTGTATACCAAATGTCATTTCAGTATGTGCAACCTCTGCGAAGAAAATGAATGGAAACTGTTGATGGACCGATCAACAAACCGACCGACCGACAGCAGGAAAGCAATATGCCCTCCCTTCTTCAAAGAAGGGCATAATAAGTTATTTTTCAAGACTTTTTCCCCAAAATTTAGGTTGGTAGTGCAATAAAAAAAATTATCAATGAAAAAACAAACATTTACCCCAGATTTATAATTAACCTCCCTTTTTTAAAAAAAATTCCTCTTTCAACATTTTCAAGCATATTTATATTAATCTTGATTCCTTCAAAATATATCACGTACTGGAGTCCGTTTTACAAAAGAACTTACGACAAAGACCAATAATTTTAGTTGTTCTAACATCTTACCTAACCAATATTTTAGATAAGAATTTATCTCTGAAGCTTTTTTCCAAGATCTTAAAAAGTTAAAATATAAAGGATTTCAAATCAATGTAAAGTAGAGAAAAATTCGCAAAAACATATTTTGGTTTTAAGTCGTAAATTCTTTTGTAAAACGGGGCCCTGATTACCACACTGATAAGTTAAACTTATTGACCTGATCCACAACCCAGTTTTTAGTCAAATAACTATCAGTCTAATAAATTCAATGTTTATAAATGTTGCATAATTAAGGTGACAAATCACGTAATAATAATAATAAATAAATAATGAATAAAACATTTGTATAGCGCCCTATTTAATAAAAATTACTCTAAGGTGCTTAACAATACGATTATAGTAAAATAAGTATAGTATAGTACTGAATAATATGACTGAAGGATTGGATATCAAAGTCACAGATGTCATGTCAAATGGAGCATAACTAATGTAATCAGTCATCTGAGGCTGAAATTCATGAGATAGTCGAGCCACCTTAAGCAGTAGCTACTGGTAGACACGGTATCATTGAGATGATGACCATCTTAAAAGACCCTGCTTGCAGTAAAGGGATGTAAAGGACTTGTGAAAGTGTTTGTCTCTGTCCTAAGCATAAACAAAAAATTGAGTTTTACCTTTTTTTCTAGTAAATAAGGAGCAGTGAAAAAAAGAACCTTTTTTAAATACTGATTAAATACAAAATTTTACTGATATAATGACCACCAGAAATATGACACTGATTTTTGTTTGTTCTTAACTTGAACATTAATTTATACCTGTGATAATATAAAATACATGTAACTGAATAAAAATTAAAATCAATTTTAAAAATCCTCTAGAAAAGAAATGTTAAGAAGATTTTTAAATGAGGCAATAAAGTAAAATCAATGTTTTTGCAAAAATGCATCCAAGGGCACTCTTTGAGTGAAGTATGAGCAACGCTGGTCCCAGGGTAGAAAAAAATAAACTCCAGACTAGGATTTTACACAAAGGTCTACTTTAATTTTGAATTCTGACCTTTTTACAAAGAGGTCTGCTTTGACCTTAACCTTTGAATTAGAAACTTGGTTCATGGTCACTGTGCACATTGTACTCACAGGCACTCTTTGGTTGAAGTATGATCCATACAAAGGGAAGAGAAATACTCAAAAGGATTTTACACAGAGGTCTGCTTTGACCCACATCTTTACTAACATGCACTCTTCAGGTGAAGTATGATGGGGCCAAGGGGAGAGAAAACATGCTCACAACAAGGATTTTACACAAAGACTTTTTGACCTTGACCTTTGATGTAGAAAATTGTTTTTAAGGTCACTGCACATCCATTACCAACATGCACACTATGGTTGGTGTTTATATATATATTAGACAAGTGATCAAGTGATATCATAATGGACAGTAAGACTGATCACTAAAGGGCACCTCAAAGTTCAACTCTAATAAGGGTTTCTACACGGAATCCAAGTTTCCTGGTCTGAAAAACTGCATACCATGGATTTATATATGATAATAAGGATTGTGTAAACATCAAATTGCTTTATTAGTGACGTAAAAGGAGATGATAAATATAAAGTTCAAATGAATAATTCAATCATTTAGTGATTAACAGATTACCACAGTATAAGAATCACATTTAAAATTTCACATTCCTACAATGATTTTCTCAAGATCAATTAAATACACTTCAGAGCATAACAAACGAGGAGATAAAGTGTATAAATGCCATGTCAATAGATCTTATGAATTAAGTTTGGTCTTCTTATTCTTGAGCTTCACAGACAGAAAAAAAGAGGTAAAAACTTGCAGTAGTATATGTATATATACTAGGCACCCCTTTCTCACAAAAAATTCTAGAAAAAATTGTATTACATTTGACAAAACAATTACATATGTTTTGTACATAGGAAGACACTCACTACAGGTGGGTCCCTCATCCTCTCCTTTCTGACAGTCAAAGGCTTCTGTACACAGTTTGGTGATGGGTATACACTGCTTAGACTCGGTGCACTGCCATTCCTGGGGACCGCACTCTTCCCTATCTGAAATCAGTATACATGTATGTACAGTGTAATTTTTTGTTTTTAACTTAAACATTAATTTATACCTGTGATGATATAAAATACATGAACAATTTTATATTCTTTCTTAAAGTATTACAAGACACTTATGTATTTTTTTTACCCTAGTGAATGTAAAGTTTAACTCATGACATATATACTTTACATCTAACAACAAAACCATCTAACTTACTGAATCACTAATCAGATATATTTAATTGCTAATTAAACAAGATGTAAAATTCAGACACATTTCCTGTTTAAAAATCATAAAAGTGAAGTTTTCTTGAGACAATCATATATGTAAAATATATTTTAAAAACTAAAGTGGTCACTTGTACATTTATTGCGATTTAAGAACTTTCTTTACACTGCACATTAAAAATATCCGATTGTTTGGCATATTTATGAAATTATAGGCTAAGATAAATTCATTAAACACTTTATTTGCATGTATTTTCCCCATTTATATTAACAACAGTGATTTTGTTCATGAATACCCCATCATCTTTGAAAATTTTTCCTGGGGGTAAATTTCATGTACCCTATGTTGAAAATTACAAATAGGAACTCAATATTACACTTTTATCCCATGTTTACCCTTTATCCCTTGGATATGACTCATTGGATATTTTTTTCATATCCAACAGTTAAGTGCAGTTGTGACATCACAATGGTTTTTGTGTTAGCGTGATGAAGTAAAATAAAGTGGAGTCCTATATAAAACAGTGTAAAACATTGATTGTGAAGTATTAAACATGGGATAAAAAGAATCTCCCATGATTTGTAGTTGGATATGACTTTTATCCAACTCGTTGTGTGTTTTTATCCCCTCGCCAAGGCTTGGGGATAAAAAACACACAACTCGTTGGATAAAAATCATATCCAACTACAAATCATGGGAGATCCTATATTTATACATGGGACATGATCTGCTTTATAAGAACCTGAAAGCCAATTAAGATTCTCCAATATCAAAATTATGTGTGAAACTTTTCGTTTCCAAGTCAATACTAACAAAGGACTGGATATAAGTCTTGTATTTTGACATGCAAGCTCTAAAACAAGATGATATGAAGTTCCAGTTGTGTACTGAATCAGCCAGCATTATATGGAAGAGTTTTGACTGTATTTCCTTGGAAGAGTATGATCTTTGTGTATGAATCATTTCATATAAGCACATCCTGGTACTTAATTGATACAAAAAGGGGCAATAAATATTATATCTGTAATCTGTGTGGAAGACGGAGGATGGTTTGCTGTCTAACGGCCAGAATTCCTGACTGAATGGGCTGCTAGAGAGAGGTCAGTTTTATGTCAATCATCACACCTGCTGGACATGTGACCAGGCCACTAGTGACCTGTAACAGCCCAGACTGTCGGTCTGACTGGCAGATACACTGTTTCCTATTCAATTATACAATCAATTAGACCATCTACACTCACAACAGAAACATGACTAAGCCTTATGCATATCCTATACACATATGAAACTCAAACTATGACATAAATTTCAGTAAAACTGCCTCTTTTTCTTTTTTACTATTTTATCATTCCTTTTGTTCTTTTTGCATCTTTTTTATTAATCCATTTTTTTTATTTATTTCATGGGGGGGGGGGGGGGATGTTGTTGAAATTCATACACAGAATCCTTTCAATACACTGCAAGTACACTTGAATTTTTTTGTGCTAACTCACCACAGCCTTTCTCATCTGAAAAATCACCACAATCATCTTTGCCATCACAGACCCGAGACTGGTTCACACATTTATAATTATCACAGGTCATCTGGTCCCCTAAACAGGGCTTATATGCTGTAAAGATCGAAAAGAACATCACATTCTAATATTATACTAGAAAGAAAACAAGAAGTCTATGATAAGACTAGATTGATGCTCAACCATGTCAACTGAGTTTATAATTTTAATACTTGAAGAGAAAGGTGAAACGGATTTGAGACAGTTTTCAAAAAATTGTGTATTTTGACATTTTTTTTTTTAAACTTATATCAAGTATAGCATTTTGAAAGAATCTAAATTTTTTAGTACCATGCCGTGGCAATACAATACAATTCATCAAATCCAAAAACCTTTAAATACATATAGAATAAGAAGCTTAGGATGGCACACTTGTGTAACAATTTTGTTATCAGACCGAAATTGGAGATTAGAGTTTTGAAAGAATTCCACTCATTACTCTTTTTATATCAACAACAGCAAAATTTTGTTCATTGAAATCAAAATCGGAGGAATAGAACTGTATACCATAGTGCAGTCTTTTTGTGTGCCAAGTTTCCCTATATGACAACTAGTACTTTAAAAGAATTTCAGACATTTTCATTTGTAGTAAAAATGGTAACACTGTTCATCAAAATTAAAAAAAAAATTGTTAATGCTAAGTAATGCTAAAAACTAAATTTACATCAGACTTTGTAATGAACATGTGCAACATTTGCAAAATTCTTTTATGCATCAAGTTTTTTTTTTAAAAAAAAAATGTTCTAAACTTTGAAATAAATTTCAATGAACTTACTGCATTTGTCCATTTCATCAGAGTTGTCCCCACAGTCATTGACATGATTACATTTATCTGATTCCATGATACATCGACAATTTTTACACTGGAATTGGAAATTATTGCAAGGCAGTTCACAACCTATTAAATAGAAAAAAAAAAAACTATTAAACATGGGTGATATTCATATTTTTCCTCTTATTGTTAAACAATAATAGATTAAATCCATCTCACAGTTTTCATATCTACAGAATATATTATTTATAAGTCATTTTTGACTGTTGTTCTTTTTTAATGATCTTTACTAAAAGTATATCTCAGATATGGTCATTCAATTGGTACTAAGTGAAGTAAGAACCAAGATTCATTGGTGAACAGTTGTATTAATGATAATTTTCCATAATATTTGCATTAAGGTATCCGTTGGGGACAACTGGGGTAAAATGTAGTCCAGACTGGGACTCAAACCTGGGACCTCCTGTTAACTGTGTGGGTGTTTTACATCTGAGGTACCGGGCTGACATACCCGGGATCTCCTGCTGTGTGGGTGTTTTACATCTGAGGTACTGGGCTGACATACCCGGGATCTCCTGCTGTGTGGGTGTTTTACATCTGAGGTACCGGGCTGACATACCCGGGATCTCCTGCTGTGTGGGTGTTTTACATCTGAGGTACTGGGCTGACATACCCGGGATCTCCTGCTGTGTGGGTGTTTTACATCTGAGGTACCGGGCTGACATACCCGGGATCTCCTGCTGTGTGGGTGTTTTACATCTGAGGTACCGGGCTGACATACCCGGGATCTCCTGCTGTGTGGGTGTTTTACATCTGAGGTACCGGGCTGACATACCCGGGATCTCCTGTTAACTGTGTAGGTGTTTTACATCTTAGGTACCGGGCTGATATATCCAATCCCATTTACACTCTTCCCACCTTTTTCTTGGAAGTTTTCCATCCTGAAACCCTCACATAGACTCTACTTAACCACCTGTGGGTTTTGTTGTTGGGCGCCAAATATAACTGGCAGGGAAAAATGTCAGCTAGCAAGGTTGTCCCTAAGATTTCAAATAGCTGGGGATGTCAAAAAAGTAGAAGGGGGTCTGGGTTCCTTTTCTAAGAGAAGTTGGGGAGGGGGGGGGGGGGGAATACCAGAATAACCGGGGGATTATGTCATAATAGGCAGGGAAATTCCCTGGCCCCCGGGTCTTAGGGACAACCCTGGCTAGACTAGGAATCAAACCCGGGACCTTCCGCTTCACGTGCAGGTGCTCTACCGAGCTATGCACTACCTTGCCAACATTTCCCATCCCTCTTACACTTTTAATGTTTAATATATATACTTTTGCCTCCTTTCAGTCACAGAAGCTTGCTTCCTACAGATTACACTAGCTACTACTATTGACTATTTACTACTTCTGAATAGTAAACTAGCATACTTGTATGAAACAAACACCTGTGCAGGCATAAGCTCATCAAATATGGACGAAGGTCCTAAATTCAACAGGGTCCAAATTTTGAGGTTTTGTTATTTTGTTTATATGTCCTTCGATCTCGCAGGAATAGATTCATCTTTGTAAACAAAATGTACTATGGTAGACTTGCAATCGCATCACCCACATGCAATCAAAATTTACTTTATTTATTTATTTGTTATCTTACTATAAAGAAGTTATCCAAATATAGGTCATATTCACCAACTGCTTCCCTATGCCTACTTTTGAATACAAAATGACTGTCACAATAAACGTCCAAACATGGTTCCATATATTTTACCATACAATTTTTCGCTATGTAAATAACTAATTTAAATGTCATAACTGTGTTCCATAACATTTTATTTGTTCAGTAGAATTTACTTGGAGGGTTTAAATCCCGTGCGATTTTGTAGTCAGTTTGGGTGTAGCAATTGAGTAGAGCAGACGCACTTGACTTGCTCGAGTATTGACAATAGTATTCTTCATAAAGTTTTGACCAGATTTCACATCTCTTCTGAGGTAAGTTTGTTTTATTAATTTAAAGGTTTTATCTTATACAGTTTCCTGAAATGGCCAAGGACCTTAGTTCTTAATTTTGATGTAAATTATTTGATTGAGTTATGTGTGCATTGCTATCATTTCAAGTATTATTCTAATAGTATACAAGTATATTAAAGTATGTAGTAGCTACAATGTATGGTGTAAAGTATGTGTGTATAGTACGCAAATATTTCGTATGTTGTGTGAAGTATGCAGTAAAATGCTAGAGTATTTGCAGTAAAATGCAGTATGCAGTAAAATGCTACAGTATATGCAGTAAAATGCAGTATGCAGTAAAATGTAAAGTATACAGTAAATGTTATGATATGCACAAGCACGAATTCAGTTAGTATATTTTAGATACAAATGTTATAATGTATGTAATTTACAATAATTTTGTAGATCCCATATGGTCCAGGAAGCCATTCAGCCCAAATCTTGAAATTTTAAATTTTGTACAAAGCCAATAAATGTAATATAGTCAAAGAACAGTCCTTGTATTCCTTTTATGAGGCAACCATTCGGCCTGCCTGCGACAATGACAAATAGGCCTATTCAGTTTTGGGAGCAGCAAGTCAGTGCAATGTGCTACCATTGTTGAAGAATGGCATTGAGCCAATCAAATGCTAATTCTACTTATGTTATAATTAATTTCAGATTAAATAGCAAAAAATTCAACGCTATTTATCTCTATGCTAAAAATTTGTTTTGTTTGGCTTTTCATATTCTCTATTGAGAAGTTGATGGCTCGTTTTAATACTCCCCCTTGAGGGGGAGTATTAAAACGAGCCATCAACTTCTCAATAGAGAATAGGCTTTTCATATTGATATGATATCGATCGATGGCGTTTTAAACCGTCGAGATTAGGGCTTGGTATGGTCTGTTATGTATATGTCACTATTTCAATGCATCACATTTTTTCAAAAAGAAGAAAAGATTTATACCAATTCACTACTTTCATAATTAAACTAGTCTCCTTCCTATCAGCATCAGCAGTTCGTAATCCAGATTTCCCGCCATATTGAAAACTATACAACAAACTTTAGTCGGTCAAAAGAAAATATTCCGGTTTCTGCGAAAAATGACCAAGTGCTGTGGCCTGGCTTTTGATTCTCCTTTGAAAAAATGTCTCTTTTTATGACGAAGAAGAAAATAAAAGGCATGTCAAAGTTCTTTATTCTCATTTTTCATTGTCAAATGCTGCATTTAATCAAGGCTACCTGTGTACAGGCTTTACAAACAAGTCTGGTCGTAACCTCACATACCTTCAGTTGAAAACTTCACAGATATTTCGCGAGAGCAAGCCCGTAGGAACCGGGGGCGCGGGTAGGGGACATGCCACCCAATAATTTGCCCTTATATTGTACAATATTGAAAACAAGTACTACTTTATGAATGTGCACTTCCTTAAATAATAGTGCCCCATGAATGTCAGATTTGAAACAGTTTATCTTCTAGCTATTGCAAATTCTCTAACCAAACTGCGATTTTCGGAATTGGTTAGCATTTCATTACACCGTTTGCTAAATACTCTGTGGTTTTCTTAATTATCTATATCTCATCCCAATGACAACTGGTTTTTGGAGCTTGAAAATTCCCTAAATGAAGGGTTTTGTGTCTTACAAATTATCATATATAAGTCACAGAACAAATTTCCAACGACGTTAACTACTTATCATATTTAGATACAATTTAGAACTTGTTTGTTGAATAATTACAAATTTTAATTTGTTAGTTTTACTTAAATTAGTTCTAGCAAAAATGTACATAAAACCTCTTTTAAGAATGGGAATTTTAAATTCTTCTACTCAATGGTTCAGTAATTTTTTTTTAAACAATTAATTTGCAGATAGATGCTAACTATAACTTCCCTGACGAAAATGTCGTTCGAAGACCATACAAACTTGTATGGCCACGTGCGGTTGTCTTGACATCTTGGTCCTTGAACTGATATAAACAAGATCACTCAGGCCAGCTACTGATGCACTTCGTAGCTGATCAAATGCCTCCCAATTAGCCGACCACTTTGGGCTGTGTCCCTCCTGTCATTTTTTATGACTCTATAAATGCCATTCCGTCGGGATAATTGTACTGTTTGACCAATAAAGCCGACAGGTTTTTTTTGTTGCATTACAAATCAAGTCCATCATATACAGATGGCTTGGCCCTCATTTTGGACTACGTTTGATACACATAAAGAAAAAAAAGGGGGGATTGAAATAGAAAATGTCATAAATTACACACAATGCTGAATAGTTTTACAAAACTGTCATTCTGTCTTATCTTTTATTCCAGCGAACGCGGATTTATTTGTAGTATCTGGTAAAATTCAGTAATTTCCTGGAAATGCCAAATGTTAAAAAAAAAAAAAAAAACGAGGCTGGCCCACAACACTCGCCTGAGTCACATTCGTTGTTCTTTTCCCTATCTATTCCTTTTTAAAATTTTGATCGCCTATTGTGGCCCCAGGGTCTATGCTTTACGCAAAATTGAATCTACACTAATGGAAGATGCCTCCATATATAAGCAGGACAAATCTTGGATTTGTTGTTCTTAAAAAGATTTTTAATTTTTTTTTATATATATATTCTTATGTAAAACTTTGATCGCCTATTCGCACCCCACCCCTCCCTGGGCATCAAAATTTGAAAAACATGAATCTACACAACCTGAGGATACTTCCACATTAATATGAATAATTACAGCCTTGCTTTCTTGAGAAGACGATTTTTAAAGAGTTTTTCTTATATTCACATGTAAAACTTTGATCTTCCATTATAACCCAAGACTAGCTCCGGGGGCCATGATTTGAAAAAAAAAAAATTGTATCTAAACTATCTAAGGAAGCTTTCACATAAGTTTCGTTATTTCTGAAAATTTAAGACGGACAGACGACGCGGGCGACATGTGATCAGAAAAGCTCACTTAAGGACATACGCAACGTACCTTACTTACTGATAATTTTTCCAAGATATTCTTAATTTAAAGATTATAGTGCAATCAGATATTCATTGACAAAAAAGCAGCATGCATTACCAGGGGTTTTGAAAAGATATCAATTGATGAAAATTCTTGTATAATTCAGAGAAAAATATAGAAAAATTACCAAACATATATTCTAGATGTTTTGTTTGTCCAAACTTATTTTAGAAGAAGTGTACAGCACCATATATAGACATTAAAATGTAGCACACAGTTCCTATAAGTACTGGAAATCCTCAACTCCAGGGGAAAAGACAATAAAGTTCAAACTACGTTGCGAATGTTCTTAAACCTTTTTTTCTGGTAAGCTAAAAAGGAGAGAGAATAATGGAATATAGGAATTTTAAGGGAAATGCGTGATTTTATAGAACTTAATCAAAGTGTTCATACCAATGCCAAGTCTGTTGACAATAGCCATAACTATTATTCATTAATTACAAATGTCATTTTGTACTTAAAAAAGAAATGAGTAAATATGGAAATGAATGCAAATCGTCTCCAATTGGGGTTATAGGGCAAGCATATTGTATATATATCTAATTTGTTGATATTAAGCGAAATCAATCTTCCTCTACAATTGCCTTGTATAACGTATTCTCAGAAGAGGATTTCACATACTGACGTACATGTATTTGTGTGTGATACGTATAATTGCAGTAAATCGATACCTTTTGATAAGCGTGTTGTCTCTTTCATTAAAATATCTTTATCATCTGCATATATAGCATTCATAAAATAGTAAGTACCAAATAATTCATTCCCTCCTATTGACGGGCGTGTGAAAGGGCACCTGCATTAATTCTCTGAATGTACTACGTACGTTTTGAACAGTTTTGTGCAGTAACTAGACTTCAATAATGATTTGATATATAGGTTTTCTTAATTGTTGAATTAGCGTCTGTATTTTGGACTATATAATTGTATGGTGAAAGCTATGATACTGTCTAAATTCTAAACTTTTTTTTATTTCATCACATAAAATATATCACCAGTGTACCATCTGTTATAGACTTTACATTGTTGTCTGTAATTATATGTGTGGTGTATGTTAAGTCCATTTGGGACTTGATTTATTAACAAATTCAATTCTATTCACAAACTATAAACCATGACTACTTTATATTGCCTAGTTCAATTAATAAAATGAAATATGTCAGAAAGACCAATATGATTTCCTTATTTCTTAGATATATATTCTGGTAACATATATGCATGTAGGACTAGAAATAAATCACATTTTATAGGACATGGATTCTAGTCAAACTGCCTGTGTTTTCCGCACTAAGTACATGCAACATTACCGAATTTACATACAAATTGCCCATATGTCCAAAACTTGAAAAATCACCACTTAGCAACAAATTTCAATGCAACAAACAAGAAATGCAATATGTTCATCATGTTCCCTATATGAAACTTTATTTTTCGAATACTTTGAAAACAGTTCATAAATTTATACCAAGTCATTTTAAAAAATGTATGGAGGCACGTTACAACTACACTTACACACGTATTTCCGATACATAATTATTTCTGCAAACAATCCTAGTTGAAAATGTATAAGACAATTTACATCATTAAACAGCGAGGACATCGCCAAAATGGTGTACAATAAAAGTTTTAAAGAAACCAATGACATTTTAAGGACAACTTCACAGGGTCTATAACCTGTCACCCTTAAAATGTTTGAAAATAAATTAAAAAGTATTACTGTATACACAACTTTTATCCTACCTTGTAAAAGTACAAAAAATCCTTGAAGTAAAACGCATATTACAAAGCACGGGCGCGTCATCTTCAACCAAGAAATGTCGAACTTCCAGAATTCATCAAGACTCTGCTACATAAAAGTTAAGCAATTTAAGAAAAGTCCTTTGATGAATTTACACAGCAAACACTATATCACTCTACATGTTGAAGATTCTTGGGTTATGAAACCTCTGTTTTATGTTTCCACGACTGTAGGACCATATTTCTGAGGAGAGAAGAGACAGTAGAGAGAAACAGAGCGATTTGTCAAGCCGAACTATAACCGTGAAGACGGGTCACTTTCTGTCAAGTGTGACGTGCGTATAAAATTAACATCAACCAGACGTATTTTACAAAACAAAGAGATTTAATTTACTTTATTTGAAGATATATGCAATTGTAATCACCCTTGTAAGAAAAAATTTCAATTAATTTTTTTTAAATCTTGGTCAAAGCCTTAAGGTGTGAATAATTCCCAGCTGCATGTATATGTGCAATCAGTCTTGGAAATATAATGACATACTTAACATTAGATGACTATGAAAATCTTCTTTTCGGGAGCGACAGTCTCTATATTATCATCCACGAGTACAAACACAAATAAAAGCCCTTAAATTGTTTTAAAATTGCCCAAATATTTACTTGATTTTCGAGAGAGAGACGAATATTGCATATGCATTTTCTCTGTCTGAGCAGAAGATGAACGAGGCAAATAAATTTCAAATAAACCAAAAACGTGTGTATCCTCATCATTTCTCCATGAATGCCAATATTTGCAATTTATTCCTTTATTAAGTGACACATGAACATAAAAGGTGTACCGCAAAAATAAACGTATGACGGAGTGGTCTCGCTTGACTTCATAACTGAATGACCACAGTTAAAATGTGTGCATCGAAGATAAAAGTTTCAACATCATATAATATAGTAATCTGACTGACATGTTTCATACCAATTGTTATGCAATTGTTTCTAGATACCAATTACCAGTTACAATTACCAGTTATTACCCCCGTTTGCTCCATTAAAATACAGACGGTTCAGGAGTTTTTAGATGAATCACTGTTCGTTATTTTAACCATTTTTATTACATATGAACCTCCCACCCCCACCCGGGGGAGGGAGGTGGTAATTTTTGCCAATGTATACTATAAGCCTACAATATAGAGAACCTAAGTTAGGTTGTTGACGTTTTTAACATTTTTCATCATTAATTCGTTGATAAAAAAAATTCTGGTAATACAATAATAAATGGTTAATTTATTATTTATTTTTTTTTTTACCAGAGAAGAGTAATGTTAAAACGTCATTTGTTATTATTGCAGTGCGAGTTTTTCAATAACAACCTTCGATAACCTCGTGTTGTTTCTTTTGCTTGTCAGTGGATTTCGGTTATGCCCCCCCACTTCAAACTAAAATTGCTTCCCACGGACACGAGAGAGAGAGAGAGGTCTTCATTCTTATTAACCTTTGAAACCTATGCACAGGAGAGTTTTTATAAATATTTTAATTATAACAGTGTTATAAGAAAAGCTGCAATAATTTTTTTTCTACTATCAGAACGTGTCCAAATTGTATGGAATTCCATATATGATACGACAGCCAACTGCTTACTGCCAACTGCTCACTGCTTACTGCCAACTGATCACTACTTACTGCCAACTGCTTACAGATGATATTGCCTATTTTGTTATCTTATAATGATATCTTCAAAACTCATGCTTGAATAAATCATATGATAGCAAGAAAAGAACGACAAAGAATAGTAATGTTCTGTCTAACTACCTCCAAGTCAATTTTTCAAAAGTTAACATATTTAAATGATTTTTCGTATTATCATAGCTATTTATGTGAATTTTCATAAAACATAACTTCAATGAAGGGGGCTATGTTTACAGACTATGTTTGTTTGTTTGTTGTTTAACGTCCCTCTCGAGAATTGTTCACTCACATGAAGACGCTAAGTACTACTTGTCGGTGGAGAGCTGCAAATTTTGACCTGTACTCGGCACTTAGGGTCATTGAGCAGTGAGGGGTCTTTTTCGTGTCAGCACCTACTGCGAT
>NW_026889805.1:6702500-6847500 GCF_033153115.1 Saccostrea echinata | reverse complement strand
GACTGTTTGTGTTCCAACTGGGACTTGGGCAGTTAGGCATGAGGTAGGTTAGAAATATGTAAGGAAGAAGATTCAGGAGTGTCCTTGGTAAAATGGTCCTAAATAATTTGTTCTGAGTAAATCAGGTGTATTACTATTTCTTACTGGCATACACATACATGTACTTCTCATAAATCTAGAGAAGGGTGTTTGATGAGTAATCAGTTATTAATAAAAAATATTATAATACTGGGGTTTGTCTTGTGTCAAAGAATTATGATAAGCAAGGAAAGATTCGTGATTTTAGTTTATTTTAACAACAAACATTTTTCTTTGGATTAAGTTACATTTTTTTATCTGATGAACAATTAAGTTTTGTACATAGCATAAAAAACATTTAAGTGTTATTTTTACTAATGCTGTATTGGCAATTATTTCAACAGTGCTGACCATGGACAACCTTTTTCTTTCCAACTGGGTATTGGACAGGTCATAAAAGGCTGGGACCAGGGGCTGCTGGACATGTGTATCGGAGAAAAAAGAAAGCTGACCATTCCCTCTCACCTCGGATATGGTGAACAAGGAGCAGGTAAACCCTAATTACTCATATATTTATCTTGACCTGACTCTCAGTATCAGGTATCTTAGACACCTGTAAAATATTTTCTAGCATAATCATTGGTGTTAGATAGACCTGTCCAGTGTGAGACAGCAGTGTGAGATTTTTCTGTCTTACACTGTGTATTACTACGCTGCGAACGGTAACGTAAACATTCCCTCTTAAAAAATACTTGTAAAAATTTCTAAAAAAAAAAATCACATATTCTTAAAATGTTGTTGTTTAATTTATTTAATCAAACTTATTTTCATTCAAAAGATTGTCATATTTTCACTTTCTGAATGGCACTATTTGTAGGTCGCGAAAGGATTCTTCTAAAAATGTTACACTGTCGTTTTTTTTTAAAATCCAGTTTATATAATTCAGAATGATTTAAGTGGACTGAAATTTATTTTCTGAGTTTACACATGCTGTGTAAACCATTTTCAGGTACGATTTCTTTGATGGTATATTCAGATTTTTGATTGGATGCTAAATTAAAAATATAAATTTTTCAATGGTGATGGCATGCCGTTATGGATAAAATAATGCGAGAAAAAAAATCATTCATTACATACTCGTGTGGGATAGTAAAATTCCACCTCGGGGCCAAGATTCACTGTCTAGGACTCGGCAAAGCCTCGTCCTAGACCGTGAATCTTGTCCCCTCGGTGGAATTTCACTATCCCACACTCGTAGTAATGAATGATTCTATTAGTCTGTATCAGATATCTTAGTCACCTGTAAAGTATTGTATGTATCAGGTAAATTATTCTTACCAGATGTATTATCATGGTTACATCTACCAAATGCAGATCTCCAGTAATCATAATTATTTTCCAAAAAAAAGGGGACTTCAATACACGTATATGACTTTTTTTAATATTGGATAAATTAATTAGAGCTTGCTACAGGTCTATAATTAACAAAAAATGCAGATTTGAATGAATAAATCAATATAATAGACACCAAGGTATACCACTCATTTCCTCAATGGCTGTGTAGAAATATGTGGTGCGCATACTAATTAGGTTAAAAGTGGTACTAAGGTCACAGACAAGAACATCAATCCTTAATTTTTCCTGATTGAAGTGGAATGGAGTTTCTACGTAATTTTATAATTTTGGATGTTCAAATTATTAAGATGTTGTATCTGGTTTTATAGGAGAGAAAATCCCCCCAAAGGCCACCCTTATTTTTGAGGTAGAACTACTAGATATTCAAGATGGACCTAAGCCAGAGAACATCTTTAAAAAGATAGATACAGATGAAGACAACAGACTCTCCAGAGAAGAGGTTAGTCAAAGTCATGGATAAATTCTTGTAGCTCATTATTTCACAGGTGAAAGGATGTTGGTTAAAGGGTCTTCCTACACAATTTAATCGGACAGATAACAATCACATGTACCTTGTATATTAACTACTCATTGAGGCTACTAATTCTGTCTCAAAGTTTTCTGTCATGGTAAAAATACAGCCATCTATCTTACTTATAAAATTGTTACATACACTTTTCCACAATATCAGATAGCTTTAACAGATTAAAAAGATTTGCTTATGAGTGTTACAAAGTATATTTAGATTTTTTTTCCACTGAAGAAATAGGAATTTTTAGTTGGATGGAGGTAATAAAGAGTTATTGCCCCTGCCCAAACTTCACAGTCCCATTTTCTACTAATTGGTCTCTAACTTTATAACTTTTAGGGATAAATTTAGTACTTGTACCTCTGTGTTGGGTTATTTTTTTCTTCTTTGTGGTGGAGTTAGAGTTAGAGCACTTTGAAACAATGAATAATTTTTGGTAAATGATATAACTGTCTCAAGACTTTTACCAGTATTTTTAGGGCTTAACTGCAGCTTATGACAGTAACATGACTTTGTATTGCAGATCTCAGATTTTATAGTTAAACAGAGTGAGCAGACAGGACAGAAAATCGACCCTTCTGCCAAGGAACACACTGATGTAGTAGAAAACATTTTCCAGCACGAAGATAAAGACAAAGATGGACACATTTCTCATGAGGAATTTAGTGGACCTAAACACGATGAATTATAAATTTACAAATTGTAGGCACACAGTTTCAGGTTTTGCTAGCACTGCACAGACATTTTATTCACAATTGATTTTTCATCAGCTCTTAAAAGTCATGCAACCTCAAAAAAAAAAGGGGGGGGATGTTTAAAAAAAGTTCTCTTTAAATTTATTTTAATTAAGATATAAACTTACCTTCAAATGCTTTTGCCCTGCATGGCTTTTAAGATTTAATGGTTGATGTTTCTGTTTTCAGCTTACCAGTAGATTTAGTCACTAACATTCTCACACTTTATTCAGAAATTACCTGCTTTGCTCCATGAAGTTCTTACCTAATTCTTTTTGCTTCACTTTACATTAATGTTGCTCACACTTGGTACTCTAATGAATTTTTTGATTCCTACTTTTGAAAAGTGGTCCATTTCAGAATTCTTATCCAAAACTTAAAAGTATATAGTTTTAATACAATACTTTGTTGCATTCTATATTTTATTTTATAAACCTGCATTTGCTTGGATAAATATGACAGAAACAACTTGAAACAGCTTGAGGTCAAAAGGTTGACTAAATATCACATTGCATGGTCTTATTCATTTTCTGGTTCTACTGCATCCCCACTCAAAATTGGACACAAGATATCAATAGTCCTGCATGTTCAATTTATTATAATAGTTTCTAATAAACAGATGCATTTAACTGGGAAAATAATTCATCTCTGGCATGCAAAAAATACTTAGTTAGTCAGTGCATGCTATCATGTATTTAAATTTGCCATATTTGTTAGAATGAGAAAATTCTAATGTACATGTAATAAACTCAATAAAATTTTTAAAATTTTGTTAAAAACAAAAACATGAAGATAAAAAAAGCATAAAAATTTATGGTATTTTAAGAGTTACAAAGAGATGAGAAGAAAAGGTTTAAAAAAAATTTTTTTAAATGTAGATATAATTTTTAGGTCTGTGTCTAAGTACATTTATTTATTTGCTCTTGCAGGTCTCAGAGTTTATTTTACAAGAATTAAAAACTGCATTTAAAAGTGATAAAGTAGATACAAACAATGGACAACACAAAGACCTCCTGCAAAGTGTTTTTGAAAAAGAGGACCAGGATAATGATGGCTTTATTTCAAAAGATGAATTTACAGGCCCCAAACATGATGAACTCTGAATATTTTCTGATAAGAATAGAAAAATGGATATCTGTAAAGATAGGATTTAAGATATCTAGGACTGTATTTTCAGTGCTGTATACAGATTTATATTTGAATAAGTTTTATTTTGCTATTTTCATAGAGTGACAAAACAGAAAAAAATCAAGCCTTAAGTTGAAAAAAAAAAACAAACTGAAAATAGCCAGGTAATGAAAAGGGAGGAAACTGAGAAATCAAAATGGTTCAAAAAAGGGATATCTTATAGAAATGTAAAAATAACTTAAAACAAATTTAAAGCTGTATACAGTCAGTTGACTATGTCTGGAATGTTCAAGTTCTGATGAATGTTATGTGAAAAAGTTCTCCAAGTTTCAAAATTTACCATACATTGATTTAAGCTACATATCGGTAATTTCTCTTCAAGTACCAGTATTAAATCTTTACTTACATGTACAGCTATAAAATGTGTGAATTTTAGATGATGGTTTTTAGGCTTCTAATTTTCACATACGTATCTGTAAACCATACTTTTTCCCAAACAGATGGAGAAATTCTCGTTCAGTGATGAGTTTTTCCAGAGAGATTATTGGTAGCTAGTCATTTGATGGAGAAGAATTATTTTGTTAATGGTGCTGGGCATTAGTTTATGTATTTTATAGACAGCATTGCTTCAGTTTCTTGATAAACAAATGTTCTGATATTGGTTAAAACTTGTATTTGGCCTATTATGACAGATTTCGGCACATCTTGTGGATTTATCACGTCAAACCTATGGATTCCCGGTGGATAATAAAAGTGAGGAACACAAAAAAGTGGTGGATGGTATATTTTACTGGGAAGATTCTAATAAGGATGGGTTTATAACTCATGCTGAATTCACAGGACCAAAGCATGATGAACTTTGATATTCCAAATATCTTATTTTTTTTTAATTTGTCATATACTTCCAAACTGTCCATTTATCATACCAAATTCATTCCACCATTATTATTATTATTATTATAAGATTTGTTTTTATTTATTTGATATTAATATGAGATAAAACACGTTTTGAATTATTTTCAATTCAATAATTTTTTTTATATTTTTGGTTATTTTTCTAATAAATTTAAGATTCCTCTGCCAAAAATGAAAGAAAGAAAGAAATCAGAGACTCCTGCATTCACATTAGTCATGGTTCTAGTAATATTAATTCTGTTAATGTTTGAATATAATTAAATGTATTTATTAATAACTAAACACACTAATATATCAAATGTTTATGATTGTTAAGAGGTAGATGAAATAGAAAATTTTCTTTGATCAAAAAATAGATATGATGGTATATACACCAAAAGCCTATTTTGTAAACAAGTCAATATTTGTGATGAGTGTGCTTTATTTTAGAAGTGCTTGATATGTGGTAAATGTTTGTAAGAATTATTAAAAGACGATAACACCTTATTAATATTGTTGTTCGTGCTTTAGTAACAAAATTTTATTATCAAAAAAGAAGAGACTTTTGGGAAAATATGAAAGAGGAGTATTAAAACTTTTTTTTTTGGTAATTTACAAAGATTTATATACTCTATATCAAATTCAGTTTTCATTTTTCTTTCTCCTTAAATACAAGAATAAAATTGCAATGGATATAAGAACATACTGGTATTTTGTGATGTGTAAACAAGGTTTTAAACAATGTTGAAATTTTTGAAGTTCCATAAATTAGAAACAGAAGTTATTTCCCCTAATTATGATTACCAGGGAGATGGTATGATAGAATTCTTGCTACTAACTTTTATTATCAGGAATTGTATGCTAGTTCCGCCTTTAATATTATTAACAAGGAGATCGTATATGTTAGTATTTTCCACCCTATTAATATTATTAGAGAAATAGTGTATACTAATACACTAATACACTATTTCCTCCCTAAATATTATTAGCAAGGAGGAAATGTTACTAGAATTTCCTCCCCTTGTTATTACTTTACCTGAGCTAAAAGCTCAAGTGAGCTATTCTGATCACATTTTGTTCATCTGTCTGTCCCTTTTCAGATTTTCAACTTCTTCTCAAGAACCACATGGCAAATTTAACTAAAGTTGATAGAAATCATTCTTGGTTAAAGGGGAGTTTAAATTTTAAAATGAAGGACCAAGCCCCTTTCCAAGGGGAGATTATCAAAAAAGGCTGTGGTCATTGAAAAATCTTCTCAAGAACCACTGGGCCAGAAAAGCTGAAACTGAGGTAGTGTAGATTCTAAATTGTTCAAATCATGGTCCTTGGGGATAGGGTGGGGCCACAGTAGGGATCCAGAGTTTTACATTGAAATATATAGGAAAAATCTTCTTATGAACCACTTGGCCAGAAAAGCTGAAACATTTGTGGAAGGCTCCTAACATAGTGTGGATTCTAAATTGTTTAAATCCTAGCCCCCCCCCCCCCCCAAAGGGTAGGGTTGGGCCACAATAGGGAATTGAAGTTTTATATTGGAAAAAATTTTAAAAATCTTCTCATGAACTGCTTGACCAAAAAAGATGAAACTTATGTGCAAGCTTCCTGGGATATCTAAATTGTTCAAATTATGTCCCACAAGGGTAAGGTGGATCCATAATAGGGAATCATATATAGAATATATAGGAAAAATCTTTAAAAATCTTCTTCTTTAGAATTACTAGACTAGGAGTGGTGAAATGTATGTGGAAGCCTCCTGAGATAGCATAGATTCTAAATTACTAGTATTCAAATCATAGCCCCCGAGGGTAGGGTGGAGACACAATAGGGAATCATAATCTTTAAAAATTTTCTTCACAATAACCACTGGGCCAGAAAAGCTGAAATTTATATGAAATCTTCCTGAGGTAGTGTAGATTCTAAATTGTTCAAATTATGACTCGGGAGGGGGAGGGGGGCCACAATAAGTATTACAAGGGGGGATATCTGGTGAAGAATAGCAGGGCCAAAGTTACTCAGGTGAACTTTGTGGCCCATGGGCCTCATGCTTTTTATATACAGGGGACAGTTATTCTCTCCCCTAGTTAACACTAACAGGAAGATGTATTTTAGTGTTTCCTCTCCTTAATTAAAAGAAGCCAGGAGATAGTATATGCTAGTATTCCCTCCCCTTATCATATCTAACAGGGAGTGAGTGCATAGGGGTATTTATGAATTATTAAACATTAATAACATATTATTGACAAGAAACAATGCATACTAGGCTAGTAATTCCTCCCGTAATTATTATCAACAGGAAATGGTAAATGCTAGTATTTCCATCCCTCGTTATTGTAAACAGGAGACAGTGTATGTTAGTATTTCCTTCCCTTGTTATTATAAACAGGAGACAGTGTATGCTAATATTTGTAATTATAAACAGGAGACAGTGTATGCTAGTATTTGTTATTATAAACAGGAGACAGTGTTTGCTAGTGTTTCCTTCCCTAGTTATTATAAACAGGAGACAGTGTATGTTAGTATTTCCCCCTGGTTATTATAAACATGAGACAGTGTATGCTAGTATTTCCTTCCCTTGTTATTATAAACAGGAGACAGTGTAAGCTAGTATTTGTTATTATAAACAGGAGACAGTGAACGCTAGTATTTCCTTCCCTTGTTATTATAAACAGGAGACAGTGTATGCTAGTATTTCCTTCCCTTGTTATTATAAACAGGAGATGTATGCTAGTATTTCCTTCCCTTGTTATTATAAACAGGAGACAGTGTACGCTAGTATTTGTTATTATAAACAGGAGACAGTGTATGCTAGTATTTCCTTCTCTTGTTATTATAAACAGGAGACAGTGTATGCTAGTATTTGTTATTACAAGAGGCCCAGGGGCCACAACGCTCACCTGAACACTATGGCTAGGAAAAAGCAGAAATCAGTTCAGTCTTGAAAGGTTGAAAAGTTTAAATATAAAAGTGGTTGGGGGGGGGGGGGTCATGAATTGAACAAATTTGAATGTACACTATCTGAGGATGCTTCCATTTAAATATGACCAATCATGGCTTTGCTATTCTTAAGAAATAGTTTTTTTAAAAAGATTTTTACTATGTGTTCCTATGTAAAACTTTGATCACCTATTGTGGCCCCACCCGACCTCTGGGGGTCATGATTTGAACAAATTTGAATGTACACTATCTGAGGATGCTTCCATGTAAATATGACCAATCATGGCTTTGCTGTTCTTGAGAAGAAGATTTTTAAAGATTTTTCCTATATATTGCTATGAAAAACTTTGAACGCCTATTGTGGCCCCACCCGACCCCCGGGGGTCATGATTTGAACAAATTTGAATCTACACTACCTGAGGATTTTTCCACATAAGTTTCATATTTTCAAGCACAGTGGTTCTTGAGAAGAAGATTTTTTAATGATGCCATTAATTTTTTACGAATTCTTAATTATCTCCCCTTGGAAGAAGGCGTGGCCCTTCATTTGAACAAACTTGAATCTTCTTTACCTAAGGGTACTTTATGGCAAGTTAGGTTGAAATTGGCCCAGTGGTTCTGGAGAAGAAGTCGAAAATGTAAAAAGTTTACAGACGGACAGACAGACAGACGGACTACAGACAAAATGTGATCAGAAAAGCTCACTTGAGCCTTCGGCTCAGGTGAGCTAATAAACAGGAGACAGTGTACGCTAGTATTTCCTTCCCTTGTTATTATAAACAGGAGACAGTGTACCCTAGTATTTCCTTCCCTTGTTATTATAAACAGGAGACAGTGTATGCTAGTATTTCATTCCCTTGTTATTGTAAACAGGAGACAGTGTATGCTAGTATTTCCTTCCCTTGATATTATAAACAGGAGACAGTGTATGCTAGTATTTCCTTCCCTTGTTATTATAAACAGGAGAAAGTGTATGCTAGAATTTCCTTCCCTTGTTATTATAAACAGGAGACAGTGTATGCTAGTATTTGTTATTATAAACAGGAGACAGTGTATGCTAGTATTTCCTCCCCTTGTTATTATAAACAGGAGACAGTGTACGCTAGTAATTCCTTTCCTTGTTATTATAAACAGGAGACAGTGTATGCTAGTATTTCCTTCCCTTGTTATTATAAACAGGAGACAGTGTATGCTAGTATTTCCTTTCCTTGTTATTATAAACAGGAGACAGTGTACGCTAGTAATTCCTTTCCTTGTTATTATAAACAGGAGACAGTGTATGCTAGTATTTCCTTCCCTTGTTATTATAAACAGGAGACAGTGTATGCTAGTATTTCCTTTCCTTGTTATTATAAACAGGAGACAGTGTACGCTAGTAATTCCTTTCCTTGTTATTATAAACAGGAGACAGTGTATGCCAGTATTTCCTTCCCTTGTTATTATAAACAGGAGACAGTGTATGCTAGTATTTCCTTCCCTTGATAATTATAAACAGGAGACAGTGTATGCTAGTATTTCCTTCCCTTGTTATTATAAACAGGAGACAGTGTATGCTAGTATTTCCTTCCTTGTTATTATAAACAGGAGACAGTGTACGCTAGTAATTCCTTCCCTTGTTATTATAAACAGGAGATAGTGTATGCTAGTATTTCCTTCCTTGTTATTATAAACAGGAGACAGTGTACGCTAGTAATTCCTTCCCTTGATATTATAAACAGGGGACAGTGTATGTTAGTATTTCCTTCCCTTGTTATTAAAAAGGAGACAGTGAATGCTAGTATTTCCTTCCCTTGTTATTATAAACAGGAGACAGTGTATGCTAGTATTTCCTTCCCTTGTTATTATACACAGTGTATGCTAGTATTTCCTTCCCTTGTTATCATAAACAGGAGACAGTGTACGCTAGTATTTCCTTCCTTGATATTATAAACAGGAGACAGTGTGTGCTAGTATTTCCTTCCCTGGTTATTATAAACAGGAGACAGTGTATGCTAGTATTTCCTTCCTTGATATTATAAACAGGAGACAGTGTATGCTAGTATTTCCTTCCTTGATATTATAAACAGGAGACAGTGTATGCTAGTATTTCCTTCCCTTGTTATTATAAACAGGGGACAGTGTATGTTAGTATTTCCTTCCCTTGTTATTAAAAAGGAGACAGTGAATGCTAGTATTTCCTTCCCTTGTTATTATAAACAGGAGACAGTGTATGCTAGTATTTCCTCCCCTTGTTATTATACACAGTGTATGCTAGTATTTCCTTCCCTTGTTATCATAAACAGGAGACAGTGTACGCTAGTATTTCCTTCCTTGATATTATAAACAGGAGACAGTGTGTGCTAGTATTTCCTTCCCTGGTTATTATAAACAGGAGACAGTGTATGCTAGTATTTCCTTCCTTGATATTATAAACAGGAGACAGTGTATGCTAGTATTTCCTTCCTTGATATTATAAACAGGAGACAGTGTATGCTAGTATTTCCTTCCCTTGTTATTATAAACAGGGGACAGTGTATGTTAGTATTTCCTTCCCTTGTTATTATAAACAGGAGACAGTGTATGCTAGTATTTCCTTCCCTGGTTATTATAAACAGGAGACAGTGTATGTTAGTTTTTCCTTCCTTGATATTATAAACAGGAGACAGTGTATGCTAGTATTTCCTTCCCTTGTTATTATAAACAGGAGACAGTGTATGCTAGTATTTCCTTCCTTGATATTATAAACAGGAGACAGTGTATGCTAGTATTTCTTTCCCTTGATATTATAAATAGGAGACAGTGTATGCTAGTATTTCCTTCCTTGATATTATAAACAGGAGACAGTGTATGCTAGTATTTCCTTCCCTTGTTATTATAAACAGGAGACAGTGTATGTTAGTATTTCCTTCCCTTGTTATTATAAACAGGAGACAGTGTATGCTAGTATTTCCTTCCCTGGTTATTATAAACAGGAGACAGTGTATGTTAGTTTTTCCTTCCTTGATATTATAAACAGGAGACAGTGTATGCTAGTATTTCCTTCCCTTGTTATTATAAACAGGAGACAGTGTATGCTAGTATTTCCTTCCTTGATATTATAAACAGGAGACAGTGTATGCTAGTATTTCCTTCCTTGATATTATAAATAGGAGACAGTGTATGCTAGTATTTCCTTCCTTGATATTATAAACAGGAGACAGTGTATGCTAGTATTTCCTTCCCTTGTTATTATAAACAGGAGACAGTGTATGTTAGTATTTCCTTCCCTTGTTATTATAAACAGGAGACAGTGTATGCTAGTATTTCCTTCCCTGGTTATTATAAACAGGAGACAGTGTATGCTAGTATTTCCTTCCTTGATATTATAAATAGGAGACAGTGTATGCTAGTATTTCCTTCCTTGATATTATAAACAGGAGACAGTGTATGCTAGTATTTCCTTCCCTTGTTATTATAAACAGGAGACAGTGTATGTTAGTATTTCCTTCCCTTGTTATTATAAACAGGAGACAGTGTATGCTAGTATTTCCTTCCCTGATTATTATAAACAGGAGACAGTGTATGTTAGTATTTCCTTCCTTGATATTATAAACAGGAGACAATGTATGCTAGTTTTTCCTTCCCTTGTTATTATAAACAGGAGACAGTGTACGCTAGTATTTGTTATTATAAACAGGAGACAGTGTATGCTAGTATTTCCTTCCTTGTTATTATAAACAGGAGACAGTGTACGCTAGTATTTGTTATTATAAACAGGAGACAGTGTATGCTAGTATTTCCTTCCTTGATATTATAAACAGGGGACAGTGTATGCTAGATTTTCCTTCCCTTGTTATTATAAACAGGAGACAGTGTACGCTAGTATTTGTTATTATAAACAGGAGACAGTGTATGCTAGTATTTCCTTCCCTTGTTATTATATAAACAGGAGACAGTGTACGCTAGTATTTCCTTCCCTTGTTATTATATAAACAGGAGACAGTGTATGCTAGTATTTCTTTCCCTTGTTATTATAAACAGGAGACATTGTATGCTAGTATTTCCTTTCCTTGTTATTATAAACAGGAGACAGTGTACGCTAGTAATTCCTTTCCTTGTTATTATAAACAGGAGACATTGTATGCTAGTATTTCCTTCCCTTGTTATTATAAACAGGAATATTATTATTATTATATTAAAAAGGAGACATTGTATGCTAGTACTTCCTTCCTTGTTATTACATGTATAAACAGGAGACAGTGTATGTTAGTATTTCCCTCCCTTGTTATTATAAACAGGAGACAGTGTATGTTAGTATTTCCCTCCCTTGTTATTATAAACAGGAGACATTGTATGCTAGTATTTCCTTCCCTTGTTATTATAAACAGGAGACATTGTATGCTAGTATTTCCTTCCCTTGTTATTATAAACAGGAGACAGTGTATGCTAGTATTTCCTTCCCTTGTTATCATAAACAGGAGGCTCTGTATGCTAGTATTTTTAATTATAAACAGGAGACAGTGTATGCTAGTATTTCCTTCCCTTGTTATTATAAACAGGGGACAGTGTATGCTAGTATTTCCTTCCCTTGTTATTATAAACAGGAGACAATGTATGCTAGTATTCCCTTCCCTTGTTATTATAAACAGGAGACAATGTATGCTAGTATTTCTTCCCTTTATTATTATACAGGGAGATAATGTCTATTAGTATTTCCTCCCCTAATTATTATTAACATTGAGAGAGTTTTCTAGTATCCCTCATGCTTTAGTAAAAGGAGACTGTGTATGCTAGTATTTTCTCCCCTAACTATTATTAAGGAGTCAGTGTAAACGAGTATTTCCTCCCCTGAATGTTATCAATAAGGAGATATATAGTTTATCCTAGTATTTCCTGTCCTATTCATTATCAACAGCGAGTTGTGTATAATACTAATGGTATTTCCACCCTTTATTATTATTAACAGGGAGATATTATCAAACATTTTCAGTTTTTTTTTAGATTCAAATTAAAACAAATTGTTTATACATGTAGATGTTATAAATATTTTCTAAGAGTAAAGAATAAGTTCAATTTTTACGGTTTATTCCATGCATTTTATGATTTAGATTTATTATGTTATCATGATAGGAAAGATTTTCTTTGAATGCCATTGTAAGTGTGGCAAGTTTGGTATGGTATGATTCATATACAAGTCGCATATACTGTACCCTAACTCCATAATCCCTTATCACAAACACTAAGGACATCTATCGCATGCTCAGTTTTTAAGAACTTGGAGTTCAGAATTGTATTAGCATCAAGTAACCTTTGTAAAGAATTGATCATACTCTTGTATTCAAGAATGATGTATTGTTGTCGAAATATCATCATATGCAAACATTCAATTATTAGAACAAAACTGTGATCGTTCTAGAAAAGTTGCAAGTTTTTGTTTTTTGTTTTGTTTTTTTTTTTTTTTTGCTAGTTGGTATTTTATAAAGTATTAAAAGTCACTACATCCGGAAAGTAGTCGAAAAATAGCTCTTCAGAGCTGTTTTTGTTTTCAAAACCCGAATTTAAATAAATAATATCATATCTTACTGAAAGTAGAGCTCTATAGCGAATGAGAAATGTCTGCATGGTGCAAACAGTAAACTAACTTGAAAAGGTCGCCTGGCAAATTGTTTATAATTGAAGTTTTGTATTGACATATAAAACTCAAAACATGACTATTTTAAATTCTTCATAAAAGTTTAATAAATATCAACAAAATGTACAATAAATAGTTTTTATAGCTCGTCCGAAGCCATTTTCTTTTTCATGGCATTCGCTCCCATTTTGGACATGTGCGTAAATTCCGATGGGTCGAGTTGACCGTCGCGGTTTTTATCTGACATTGTGAACAGTGTCTGTATCATCATTAAACGCATGCTATCATCCATTTTCACTGGCATCATCTTCTGGAACTGTTCTCCGCTCACCACCTCTTCGATCTGAAGAACAAAGTCAAAAATCATAAGGAAGCCTCAAAATCTTTAGATTTAACAGGAACATTCCCATAATTCCTGGAATTCATCACCATTTATCCAAATACTAGTAAGTCTTCTCATACCTCTTTGAAATCGAGAGCTCCATCTTTGTTAATGTCCATTCTATGGAATTGGTCAATGACGTCAAGCTGGTCCTTAATAGTTAGCACTTCAATTTCTAAAATGACTGTGGCTCCACCTGGCACATCACCTTGAATGACAAAAAAAGTTGTTACGTTGCATTAAATTTATTTAAATAAGGATTTTAAACTATTTAAAACCTTGGTTTTCTTACCCGTTCCCTTGGATCCATACGCCAAAGCAGGGGGTGCTGTAACGCGCCTTTTCTCTCCAACACACATACCGTCAACTCCCTGTTCTATTCCTTTAAGTAATTGTCCCGATCCCATTGCAAATGAAATGGGCTCTCCCTTATAACTAAAAATAAAATTCATGGGTTTTCTCAAAACGATTTTTGTTTACTTAAAAAAAAACATGTATTTATTTATTTTTTTTTTTTTACTAAATTAAAATCAGTAATTAAATGTCTTAATTGGCTACAGAGGTAAAATCAAATGCTTCGTTGTGACAAAATATTGACATTTTGTTAAATTCAGGATCAATAATAGTTCACTGCAAAAGTGAGGGCATAATTGACGTACCTGTTAAAGAATTCAGTGCCATTTTCCAGAGTTCCCTTAAAATGAATTTGTACCAGGTTTCCGTCTTTGGCTTTTTTCTCGCAGTCTCCGGGAGGAGGGACTATGGTGTATATATCTACCTTCTTTGGTGATTGACCCTTATCTTCACCGAACACAAACACAAAACCACAACAAAGACCGAGCAATAATTTGGTTAGCTTGGTGAGAGACATCTTTGGATAATAAACTTTAATTGGCGAATCTTACCGTTTATAAGATACGAATATTTAAAGAGGAAGAAAGATACAGGTTTTGATGACTTATCTTTTGTAGTATCCAAGCCACCCCTGGCATGACACGTACACGGTACTGCTAGCCGCAGGGGAGAGTTGCTTTAGATTACAGCACACGTTCAATCATCGCCTTCTTCCCTGTACCGCAAACATTCTTACTTTGCTTTGGCGGGTTGTCACCTTAACTCTTAAGGTCATGACTATTCAAAAATGTATTTTTTTCTTAAAGATTGGATGCCGCCCCACCACACCCCTTAAAATTTGACCAGGCACCTTATAATTGTATGTAGTGTAATCATTAATACATTTTATATATACACTCAATCATTATATAAAACTGATATAATGTTGACGCTTTTAAATGAAACAACGCAAAATTTTCGAGAGAAAAAAAAAAACAAGCTGACAAGCAACTAAGAGGTGTCTTTTAAAAGAAAACGTGTATGAAAAATTCAACAAAAAAGAAGAAGAAAGAGCAAAAAATTGCAAACTATACATGTATAACATGCCACCTAATATATTAAAAGATCTCTTACTGTGTAAGAATCATAAAGGGGCGAGGGCTTCCATACACCCTCGTCCTTATCTGCTTTTGTCCATAACCACTATTATTATTACTATTATAATATTTTATGCAAAATCAGAACGAATGTAAAGTGATCAAAGAAAAAAACTTAACATGACAAACAAGTCGTACAACTGACTTCTAAAATGTCAAAAAATTGGACCCCCCCCCTCTCTCTCTCTTATTTATTCATTTGTGTAAGAAAACTTGATCTTGTTTTATGGTTAGAAATGGGAATCTCCAATTTAATTTACAAAAAGATCCAATTTATTTAATCAATCTTTGTTTATCGAATTCAAGTTTTATATATATATATATATATATATATATATATATATATATATATATATATATATATATATATATATATATATATATATATATATATATATATATATATATATATATATATATATATTCCGTGCATAAGACATATCAGAATACATACTATATACATATACAATGTTACTGGGTATAACAATATGAGAGTGAGATAATAAATAAATAAATAGCAAGAACATAAAACATGCTATATAAGGGAGATGTTATTGTAATCTCGAAACTCTTAATTAAAAGAACTGCAGATACTCAGTAATGGAGGCTTAACACAAATATTTTCCAAGAATATAAAGTACCTTTACCCTTGAGCGCTCTGAAGTTTAATTATTTTCCAAACTCTATAGGTTTTTTGCAGTAACGCCTTTTCAAATACTCTAATTTAAGGTCATGATAAAAAGGAATTAAAGTATAAATTGGAATTAATTTTTAATTACATTCAATCAATACATTTTATTAAATCTATTTTTCTTGGCTCATTTACATACCTTCCATTTCATTCCATAACAAATAGAAAATTAGGAAAAGGACTAATTCGTGCAATTTTTTTTTTTATAATAATTTTGTATATATAAATAATAGGTCCATGTAAATAAATTTACATCAAAAATATCAATCAGATGTTGGTATGAGATCTAGAGCAAAGTTACGGATATTACGTGATATAGTTATACATGTATCTCAATAAATTTATGTGACTGTCGTGTACAAATTATTGTCAAAGTCTGCATTGAAAACATCCAAACTGATGAAGTTCATCTTACATGTTTTTGTCCAACTATTGTTACTGTTCGGTCTTTCTTCCAGTGCTTTCTTGAGTGCCCTTTAATTTTAAAAATATTTTCAATTTTTTGGCTCCATCATAGGCATATCAATGTTTACCATTTAAACTCTGACATAAAATCTCGATAGCCAAACAAAGTGTACCTTCGATTTTGCAATTTTTTTTTCAATCCAGTAATCCTCTGACGCAGTATCAGTATACACCGTGTAATCTTTAAACAATAAACTATATATTTCTACAATTACTCTCAATATCTATACTCATTTTAGGGAGAGTTCTTATGTTTCACAATAGTCAAAGTAACTTATTTCAGAGAGTCTGTATTGTGTAATATAGGCACTGTAAGTACGTAGGATGTCGGAATTGCCTACTTACTCAGTAACCTATGAAACTGATATGATTGCAAATTTGGATTTACAAACTTACAAGTTTGGATTCACAAACTTACAAGTTTGGATTTACAAACTTACAAGATACACACATGTATGTGGGTTTTTTTTTCTATTTAGAATTACCCGCTTCATTAAATATGCCGTCGTGAAGCGTCGTAGTTCATGTCCTCATGAATCTTCAAAAATTAAATTCATTTCTTAATTGAACCCTTGATTCATGGTCATCAACAAACGTGTTCGACATAAATTCTTTTAGTTTAAGACTTCGTTACAAATAACCATAACCATAATCCCGTTTTTTATACACTCAATTTTATTATAAATAAAAATAAAGCACATGTAAGAATATCACAGTTCATCTCTAAATTCGATCTCATTTTCCTCTTTTTCCTTTTGCTGAAGTTTTTGGAAATCTTCAATGGCGTAGAATTCCTCACGGGAAATGACATCATCACCATTAGTATCGCCCATGTTCATGATCGTTTGAGTCAGGAAAGCCACGCTATTCTCGTCACTTGCCATATCGCCGAACAATTCAACAACATTGGGAAGAGAAAAATATTTTTTCATCTGAAAATAACACAAATAAAAGTATTTTATGAACCTATTCTAATTTGATAAAAATAATCTACAATATGCAACACTTCTTAAAAAAATATTCCTCGGGATAGGACAACAACATGACAAATGGGAACGAGAGGCACCTCGGGCACTGACCTTACATAATGACACCCCCCCCCCCCCCATCCTTAGTATAACGGCAAAGTCCATTATTTGGAAACCCCAAATATCTCTTCGATCCGATCTTAAAGTGGGAGGTCACAATGGCATAACGTAATAAAGATTCTGTGAAAGTCTCATTAAATTTTATACAGTGGTATAGGAGTAGTCGCGGATAAGAGTTGGGTACTATAGAAAGAATGGCAGTGTATACATTGGTTTTGCTATGGGAAACCCTAAACATATCCTCGATTGAAACGCAGAATAAGGGGTGCAAATAAAGATTTGGTAAAAGTTTCATTAAATTGAATTCGGGGGTGTAAGGGTAGTTGCGGATAAGGGACGGCTACCCCTCAAGTGTTATGGACGTACGGACACCCCTTTCACTACTTCTCAAGTGGGAGAATATAAATATTAGTAGAATATGCAGATTCCTCGCCAAGTTTCTGGAAGGGGGTGCGGAGGAGCGGAGATGCGCGTTTTATCTGAACCAGAAAATTATTATAAATGGGTGCTATGCTGGTAGGTTCTGATGAACTCTTGAAGTCATTTTTTACATATCAAATACTTTAAACAGTTGAATTATAAATAAAAGTGCGACCGCATACAACGCAACCCCCCCCCCCCCCCCCCCCCGTCCCAACAGCCTTGATTATCGTAAAGAGGAGAGTTGACAATTTCAAAGTTACAATTTTACCTCATCTGTATTCAGGTGTTCGTCTTTATCCTCATCTAGTGTCTCAAATACGTCAATGTCTTCTTCTGAGACCTCCACCAGTTCGACTTCATATAGGAGCCACGAACCACCTGGAACTTTATCTGTAGGAATTTGTTAAGAGAAATTTTATGATTATACATGTTGCTGAGAATTGAAGGTGCTCAATCTATTGATTTTAATTAAGGATACATAGCACAAACAAAAATTAATGCATAGAACATATATTTGTTGACTAATTTTGAAAATAAATGACATAAATAATAAATCCCTTAAGAGCCCTCTATACACTGCACTCTAGAGAGTTCTGGTTTTGTGGTATTTTTATGCAAATAGAGTGATCTGCCCTTTGATCAAGAATAAAATAAATTGAAATGTACAATTTATTACTTAATTTGTGATCAAATCAAGCATTCATAACATTTTAATAGGCCAAGATGAATAGATAGAACACTTCATTTGCAGATATATTTTTTCCACTTAAGTAAACAACAGTGATTTATAAATGTTCATCAGTACTTCATTGTCTTTGAACATCTTTCCTGGGGGTAAATGCAAGGCATCCTATGTTGAAAATGTGATAGATAAGCTCAATACTTACACCTTTACACACCATAATTTTCTCAATGTCCAAAAAATATTTTCCTCTAATGTATAGAGGGTCCTTAAATATATAGAAATCCGTTTTCTATGTAAATTCATACAAAAACTTGCCCAGATTTTTATACAGTATTACAAAATCTTACAAAAATTTTCACATTTACCCAGGCAAATATTATGCAGGTTACCTATATGAATATAAATTTATGAAATATATTGCTGATTTCTGAAGAAAAAAAAGTTTGTGATATTTATCCTTAATACCAAATGTTCTTAATGTGTCTTCTTAAGCTGTCTCGTTTCTTTTCCTTTATTTTTTTCTTTTTACAGATCTGATAAAACATTAAGTGCATGAATGTTCTCAGTGGTGTAAATCCAGTCCGTACCTTTACCGTCTTCGCCGTATCCAAGATGAGGGGGTACGTTAATTTCCCGGATTTCCCCCACACACATCCCCATTACTCCCCTGGACAACCCAACAGGAACCTTCTTTGAGCCCACGATAAAACCAAATTCTGTATCGTAAAGGTATCTGTAGGTGAAAAAACAATAAAACAGCTATATATGCCACTTCAAAACAGAGATACTGACCCAACCTCCGCCAAATTAACCCTAGTACATACGTGTTTTCGAACTCGGTTCCATCTTTCAGCCATCCTATGAAATGTACGGACACTTTGTCACCGTCTTTGACTGGTTTCTCACATTCCACGGGAGGGGGAGCTATCACTTTAGTACTTATATCTTCTTGATCATTGCAAAACACACCAGCACAATTTGAAAGCAAAAGTACGAGAAAGGCAGAAAATTTTAGTATCATTTTGTGTGTGCTTTGTGAACTGTTTAATTAAACATTCGAGCAGTCTAAAATATATCCATTTCTTTGCAGTAATGTAGCCTCGGACACTGCCCTGGGGCCGGTCATGCTACCAGTTCTTCCTTGTTTGGATGTGATGCAACACATAATATACACTCTTATCTTGACACAATCAACGTACTAACGACACATGTACATCTTCGTCCGCTTTATAAGCTAAAAAGATGTATCGGAACAGCTTAAACATTCTTTTTAATGATTATCATAGAAGATGTTACAAAGAATATACATATAAATTATGTACACGGTCAATGTTGTTGCAAGATTTTTTATTATGTAGAACTTTTTATGAAATTTCAATGTGATAATACAAAAGGGAAGATGAGTTTTGTCAAAGCAGGATATGTCCTATATTAATAAACGACCCAACCAACTTCTTCCTCAAAGAATAAAATTAGTGAAAAGTATACATGTAATTTCTATTTAATTATGAATTATCGTCTAAATATACACGTAATCTTCTTTGACTATTTTCGGTATATGTAAGGCCGTGGTAAATTAATCACATGTATATCTTTGTTTTACATCCCTCAATTCTTTCAAGAGGTACTATTCAGTCAGACCAAAAAAAAAAATCAGAAGGCACAATCAATAATAACCAAATATTGGCTAATTAGTGTGTAAATGTCCTTTTTAAACAGGTGAAAAAAAATTTCATAGCCCTGGTCCACAACAGACCTGGGGTCAATCACTCTTGACCTTCAATTTGAAAAAAAAATTTGGCCTTGAGCTGCCATACGGGGGGGGGGGGGGGGAGGGGGGGGCATCAAAGTTTCACAAACACATCTTGTTTTTGTTTATCGTTTCTTGTTGTTGCTGTTGCTGTCGTTTACTTATTTATTTTTTATGGTGAGGGTGGGGTGTCTTGTGTGTGTGTGTGAGGGTGTGTGTGAGGGTGTGTGTGTGTGTGTGTGTGTGTTTTATTTTATCTATTTAGGCTCTCGTAATCGAAGATTCGGGGGCATATATTTTTTGCTCTGTCCATTCCGTCTGTCTGTTTGTCCGCAAAAGCTTAAATTTCAATCGGTTTTAGCTAGGGCTTTCATACTTTACAGGTGTGTTCCTTGTGACAAGACCTTTCTTTGACCTCTTGACCTTTAACTTTGAACCACTTTTGCACGGTTGGTGCTAGGGCTTTCATACTTCACATGTGTATTCCTTGTGATAAGACCTTTCCTTTTGTAATAGTTCTGACTTTTTGGTCTTTACGACCTTAGAGTTTGACCAACCTTTGACAAACTTTAACCTTGGCCATAATTTTTGAATGGTTGGAGCTAGGGCTTTCATATTTACATGTGTATTCCTTGTGACAAGACTTTCTCTTGGGTACCAACAATTTTGACCTTTAGACTGACCTTGGAGTCACCTAATTTTGATAAACTTTAACCTTAGCCATAATTTCTGAATGGTTTAAGCAAGGGCATATTACAACACATAAGTGTATTCCTTGTGAGAAGACCTTTCTTTGGTACCAACAATTTTGACCTTGAACTTGGAATTTGACTTGCATTTGAGAGACTTTAACCTTTGTCATGAGCTGCCATTCGGAGGCATCAGTGTTTCACAAACATATTTTTTGCTTGTTTATTTTGTTTAGTTCATTTTTTTTTTAAATTATTTTTTTAGTTTAGTTTTTTACGTAAATTAGAGAGATGCCTACTATAGGTAAGTTTGTGGATACATGCTGTGTTATTATAAAACTAACTTTGAAACCTCGTTATAAAAATAGCCATGGTTATCTGGTTAGTAACTTATGAGACTGATAACCAACGTTAGAGCATGTGATAATTTTTACATAAGTTATTTAAAATCAGTATCATCCTCATGCATACTAAAAATGCTCACTTATTTGGAGATAACTGTCTGGCTTTCTAGGCTTATGATGGATAGATTTATACCTGGAAGACATAGTTATTCGGATGTGACACACCCCCCCCCTTTTACACACACCCTCACACACACACACACACGCACACACACAAATAATAAATTGATACATATTGTCAGAAACTATTATATTGGTCGAAGAAATAGTTCAGAGGTGCATGATGTGCATGGTTATGGTGGTAAAATTTCAAAACTTACAGGTTGTTTTTTTTGGACAAAACATTGGCAGTTGATATCTTGCCTATTTCTAGACAACCCATCGGCTCTCATTGCTACTGTTATAACGAAGTCTTTGGGACCTGTGAAATTACTTCGCTATATCCGTAATTCGTTATATCCGTATAAGTAATTCGTAAAATTTATATTGCTGGGGATCCCAAAAAACTTCGCTATATCCGTGAATTCGCAATATCCGTGTTCGTACTAAACGAGTTTTACTGTAACGATAATCTTAATGATGTGAAAAAAAATGATTCTGAAGAAAAGGAGAAAATTATTTAAATAACAAATTTGTAGCTGGTACAACGTTTGCTTATCAGTAAATATTGTATTGTCAATTGTATGTGTAAATTTGATTTTCCCGGGTGTGCTTCATGGGCACGTAGCATCGCTTTTCAGAGTGCTGGTGGGGATCAACAAGGAAACCCCCCTTCTTTCTACATGCCTGGTGTCACATATAGAAAAAGATATGGAAGCACAGGAAATAACTACAAGTAAATCTTCTATCAAACATGAATACCAAGAAACAGCGACTCCACAAAGTACCTTGATGTAACCAGGACAAACTCCTTTAAAAACCTCTACACCTTCCCCAGAATCAAGCATTTTCTTTCACAAAAACAAAAGGACACCTTATTTTTAATAATTTTATTTTTTACCAAAAATCTATATTCTACGAAAGCCTATTAGGATCAAACTACGGTAAAAAAAATTTAAAAGGCGTTATAGCGCCTTTTCAAAAGGCGTTATAACGCGAAAAAAGGAGTAATAACGCCTTTTGAAAAGGCGTTATAACGCGGAAAAAGGCGTAATAACGCAAATAAAGGCGTAATTACGCTTTTCCAAAAGGCGTTATAACGCGAAAAAAGGCGTTATTACGCCTTTCTAAAAGGCGTTATAACGCCTTTCTAAAAGGCGTTATTACGCCTTTCCAAAAGGCGTTATAACGCGAAAAAAGGCGTAATTACGCCTTACTAAAAGGCGTTATTACGCCTTTCCAAAAGGCGTTATTACGCCTTTCTAAAAGGCGTTATTATGCCTTTCTAAAAGGCGTTATAACGCCTTTCTAAAAGGTGTTATAACGCGAAAAAAGGCGTTATTACGCCTTTCTAAAAGGCGTTATTACGCCTTTCCAAAAGGTATTATTACGCCTTTCCAAAAGGTTTTATTACGCCTTTCCAAAAGGCGTTATTACGCCTTTTTTCGCGTTATAACGCCTTTTGAAAAGGCGTTCTAACGCCTTTTAAATTTTTTTTTACCGTAGTTTGATCCTAATAGGCTTTCGTAATATTCCATTGGAAGTCATGTATCTGAAAAAAAATGACTTAGGAAAATGACCCCCCCCCCCCCCCGAAATAGGTTTTTCAGGTTTGGGAAGGTTGTTTTTCCCTTGTCAACACATTTCCAAGTCTGACATTTGTTTGAGTTGGTGTGGAACCCATGTGGAAGGGTGGGGGGTGGGGGGGGGTCTTGGATCTGTGCATGCCCTTGGCTAGCAAAGTGTAACCCATGCTTGACTGACAAATACCCTCCGAACTTTTCAAAAAGAATATCTTAGAGGGAATAAGAAATTAAAATGTATCACTCTTGAGTTGGATTTCTCAAACAAGAGACACGTCTTTATATTTTAGAGAGAAAAAATTTATACGATTTAGAAATATTTGTTTTCAGGTATAAATATTGAAATGGAGAAATATGTTGTTCTAACAAACCAAACTTAGAGTTTCAAAATAAGTTTTCATGGATTTATGTCAAACTTTATTCAGGTGCACATTTGATTCACTCTCTTATCCTTTATCACAAATACGTGGATAATATGTTTGAATTACTGAGTAATCTTTCTGAATTCGTGCGTGAATGATTCTAATCACAGAGTCAGAATCACACTAAGCATATTTTTTAGACAGACTAAATTAAGCCACAACTCTCAGAAAATAAATTAAGTTTGATGCTATACAGGATGGTTTAAGGTATACCTTTACTTAGAATAAAACAATCCACTGATAGGAAGGACAAACCAACAAATGCTGCCTTGTGGTTTATATTTTTACCTTCCATCATAGCTCATTGAGAATGATTACGATTACTCCTCACTGCAAAGACGAAGGTTCGCCGACAGTGTACAATACATATATTTCTAGATTTTCTCCATTTTCTTTGAAGACATGCCCACGTCTGTTCCTTTACTACTATTTAGTATTTACTTACTTCAATATTTACTATTGGTACCAGCTTTCTTCAGCATTCGGTCTGAGATTTCAATTATACAACTACGGCTTGCTAATTAAACCTTTATTATCTATTAAACTAAAGATATTATTAAACTAATGAAATGTTATAATTCGTCCTTAGACAGATGTTTTAACGAATCAGCCTCGTTATGAGAGTCAGTGATATGTGCCACAGTGTCATGTTTGTCCTTAAGACCTGCATTAGCATCTTTCCTGAGTTGTTCAAGACCGATCATTTCTGACATCTCGAAGTATTCCAGTCTGTTTAACATCCCGTCTCCATCTTTGTCGAACCACTGAATGGCGAGCTCTACCATATTGTCCATACCCAGTGACATCCGCAACAGTCGCCTCAGAGACTTCTCTCTTGTTAAAACACGATCAATCTACAAAACATATGTATCCCTGTTATCATACAGAAAGAGAAATGTTTGTTTGTTTGTTTGACTAGAATACTATACGTACCGTCAGTTGCGTTAACAACAACCGGTAAAATTTACATTAAAAAATCGGTGAAATCTTCATTACAAACTCATCTGTACCATGTAGACGTTACAACTTTTGTAATAGAATATATATAATGTGTATGTCTTATCAAAATAGGTATATATAGGTATCAATTTACTTTTAAAAGAATGGGATGTATAAGGATTGAGATCATTTCTGTTATCTGAACCAATTAATGCCTCCCTTCTAGAAATTCAAGGCTTATAGTATTTGTCTTATTTCTAAATTGATAGTTCTTATTGTTAGTACGTAGTTTCAGTCCTGCACTGACTCCTAGATACAAATAACTAATGAAACAAATCGATTACCTCCTCTGAGTCGACGAACCAATCAGCGTTCCAGTCCGCTGAAATAAAGTCCAGAAGGAGGGATTTTTCTGCCTTTGGAACCACGTCCAGCATTTCCACTTGGTAAAGGATTGTGGAGTTACCAGGAATTATTTGTACTAAGTTGACGGCTGTTGATAAAAAGATAGACTTTCTGCATACACATCATCCATTTACCATTGAGACATACACATTTTAGGGTCCATATTTATTTTCAAAAAATATAATTAAAGCCCATTCCAAGTACGCATTTTTTACTTTAACGTGATCTTTCGTATAGATCTATGTTTTATTTAAAAAAAAGGGGGGGGGGAATCGTTTTTGTTGTTGACATTCTGTTCTGTTGTCGATGTATTTGTTTGGGGTGTATTGGGGGAGGGGGGGGGGGGTACTTCCATGAGATTCACTTAAAATACTTTTACTCAGTAACTTGCTTTACAGAATGCACTGGAATGACGGAAAGAAAGAATATTTCAATTATTTGTTTTTTGAAACAAAAAGTGTTTAAAGTGACATCAGGCCCGTAGCAACGATTTCAAACGTAGGGGGGGGGGGACCCACCCCCCAAAAAATAGATCTGATAAGCAAAAGAAAAAAAAAAACCTAAACTGTCCAAAATGTGTAGGGGAGGGGGGCAACTTCCCCAATATAATCTGCCAAAAAAAACTCCTTAACTGCCCAAATCCTGTAGTTTGCCATTGCTCGACCTTATACAACAAAAAGTCGGGGGGGGGGGGGGAGGTTGTTAAGCAGCATCTAAATGAAAAACTATAGCAAAAGACTAGAGTCAGATAAAAATAGGGGCACCCCCCCCCCCCCCCCCCCCGCGTCCTACGGGCCTGGATATTCATGTTGCTTTTTTTTTTTTACTATTTGGTTAAGGTCTGCAATATGGTTTGTGTATGTTAAACAATAGTTTTTTAAAGAAAATGTTATTAATTTTGACGCTTCAATCGAACATGATGCATTACACGAGTATGTCGGTAAGCTAAGATTTCTACAAAATTATCTTCGAAAGAACTCGAAGCATATGATATGTTTGAAGTATCTTTTGTCTTGTGAAATATTTTCAGCTATGAACCATATCAAAATTTTGTCTTAGTATTCAACACAAATATACTATTGTTACATCTCATAGTTAGTGTAAATAACATATACGAGAATACATAGAATAGTTTACAATCTACAGTAGATTCCGATAGCGTTTTCCCCCCATCATGCATTGGTGCCTGTTTCAACACACACACACAAACAAACAACAAAAATTAATATGAATGGGATATATTTTTATGATAGAGCACTTGTCTCATAGATAAATGTATAAGTTATTTCTTATTACATTTTTTATTACATCAAAGTTAATAAGAAACGAGAATATAAATAAGAGAAAACATTTATGACATTTCTTTTTGTGACTTACTTGTGTTTTCGCTGCCATACATGAGATGCGGGGGTATCGTCAGGTTCCGCTTCTCCCCCTTACACATCCCCCGTAATCCGATGTTGATGCCATTCATCTGATTCCCTAAGTACCATCTTCCTGGGACATGGAGTCCATTTGGCCTTCAAGTGAAATCAAGAACACGATAAAGTGACCATTACATGTCAGTGTAGACTTCGTGATGTACGATATTTTGACTTCACCGGCAACTTTCAAAATGAATTAAATTGTCAAGTTTTATTTTCTGGAAACGAACTAGACTAAAACTACCGGATGATTTAATTTGATAATTTCCGAGTTGAATTCACAGTAAAGTTAGTCTTACCAGTGGGTGCTGAAAATAGGGGTCCCGTCAGTTAACGTCATGTTGTCATAAGACAGGTAGAAATCACCAAAGTTGACCCCATAACAACCGGGGGTCGGGGGAACTATCATTTCAATTTTAACGCCTTTTTTATATTCCACTTGACATTTTGAATATACAATCACAAAAAATATAATTAAAGCTCCAAAATGATAATATGTGGCCATATTTGTTTCACTTTTGTCAATGAAATGCGGGTACTTGCAATTAATAAAATCACATTGCCGAAGGGTACACATTTACAGGGAAATCCTACTTCCTTCTTTTTTTTTTTTATTTCAGAATATCATTGTGCACAAGAATGATCCAAAAAGAGGAAGAAAATAAAGAGAATATCTATTTCCTCATTTTAATGGGGAAATACCGGTATGTCTCATTCACATTAATTGATTTCTCTCAGTGCTAACTGGTTATCACAATTACTGTGGAATCCTAATTTTTAGTGGGGTGGGGTATGGTGGGGGCAATGTTTGGAATTTCATGGGACATTCTTATCCCACTAATGAAAACGCATCTGTTCATTGAATCCTCGCAAACCAGTAAAAAAATTTTTGACTAGGAATATTGACCCCCACAAATTAGAATGATTCCACAGTATTTCTTAACATAAGTACAAGGATATTAAAGTAATGCGATGTTCAATGTTATTTAAGAAGAATAGTAAACAACATATTTCTTTATCAACAAAACAACTTTTAGAAAATATACAAATCAGGCGTCCGCATCCTAAAACAATTTAGATCTTAATATTCAATTCAATTAGTTTATGCCCTCAAGGGGCAATTAAAAAGAAATTACCATGTAAATACTCATACAGTCATATACATGTAATACTATATACATACACCATAGGCGTCGGAAGCAAATTGAAAGTGGGGGGGGGGGGCTAAACCAACAAAAAGAGGTAAGCCCCAATTTTCAATGCCTATATTATGTCTATCTTTGCAAAAAAGTGGGGGAGGGGGGCAAAGCCCCCCCCAGCCCCTCCGGTTCCGACGCTTATGTACACACAAGAGAGAAAGAGCTGCATGATTGAAAGGGGAAAAGACATAACAAGAGATGTTTGTGAAACACTTATGCCCCCCTCCCATTGGACATATATTATAGGGTGCACAAGCCTTTATTATGGGCAATATACATTATGGGAAGTGTACATGGAAATGAAATTGACCTCTTGAACTTAAAATCAATAGGGGTCATCTACCGGTACTATCTGAGATGCATCAACCAGAAATAGTATCTTCTACATCACATCTTTGACAAAATCACGTTTCTCATGATATATCAGTAATTAATTTGTTCAACCATTGCAGAGATAATGAACGGAAAGCAAATAATTGGAATTTTTCTAAGTTCAAGGGGCATAACTCTGTCAAAAATTGCTCCATCATACCCAAAACAGAACTTGACCTAGATATTCTTATGATAAATCTGTATACCAAATTTCACTTCAGTATGTGCAACCTCTGCAAAGAAAATGAACGGAAACTGCAAATATTTGGATTTTTCTAAGTCCAAGGGGCATAACTCTGTCAAAAATTGCTCCATCGTACCCAAAACAAAATCTGACCTAGATATTCTTATGAAAAATCTGTATACCAAATTTCATTTTAGTATGTGTAACTTCTGCGATGAAAATTAACGGAAACTGTTGGAGGACCGACAGACAGACCGACCGACAGACAGTAGCAATATGCCCTCCCTTCTTCGAAGGGGGCATAAAATAGGGGGATAAACCAGATAGTATGCTTTATATATTTATATGAATACTAAGCAATATTATTTGTTTATATATACATCATCTTTATGCATACATACATATATCACACACATATGTAAGCATACATACTTCTATATAATTCATGATTCAGTCCAAATGCCTGAAATCTAACTTATGGCAATATGTAGGTTATTCTATCCTTTGAGAGACTACTAGTATCCTAGTTTTACCAATTTTTTTTTTATTCTGTGTGATAATTGTTTACAGCTCGATTCTATTCCTTCGCCGTCTTTTCCTTGACATTTCTTCCAACTCTTTTTCTTTTCTTAAGCTCTCTTCTTTGGCTTTGACCATTTCATCAAGACGAATTGTTTTCAACATATCGAAGTACTCTTCTCGATCCAGCGTGCTGTCGCCATCTTTATCAAATAGACTCATAATCCAATCTGACAAATTTTCTACGTTAATATCGAGCTGTGCAGACTTCAGGAATTCTTCTTTCAACAGAACCTCATCTACCTTTAAGTCCACAAATAAATAATTGCAAAAATTTGTCATTTTTTAAAGAGTAATAAAGATATAAAACGAGCTCCCATAAATACAAATTGATCGGAGACCACGGATTTTCTGAACCCCTCCCCTCTCCAGTTCCTTTTTCAGTTTCTTTCAAAGTCTAATAAGTTACTGGGCCCGTCATTTGCAAATTGTTATTTTTCGAAGAGATGATAAATATATGACGATACCTCTTCAAGGTCGATCACTTTGTCTGCGTTCAAGTCGGTGGACCAAAAATCCACTAAACAGTGCTTATCTTGTACAGGGACATGGTCTACAATCAATGCTTCGTAGAGAAGTGGAGGACTATCTGAAACAGTAATATAAAGAGAGCAATGCAGATAAATATACTCCTTGTTCAACAGAACCCAGTTCATGTTCAGAACCTGTCTCCTATTAAATTTATTCAAATTATAAAATGAAATCAAGCAGTTGTTTAGATTATAAATAATTAAATCTACAACTCTGTTCACGTACCATCATTTTCAAATTTAAACATCAGTTTTCCTGGTATTGTAAGCCGTCTTTTCTCTCCCTTACAGCCCCCTTCCAGTCCTATCGTCACCCCGTTTGTCACACCCACAGCAAAGTAATACTCCTCCGCAATTATTTTCCCGTCCGGTCTGCATTTACAACAAAAAAAAAGAAAAAAAGATGCAGTTTCTCTCTCTCTCTATGATCTACTAAGTTTACCTCATCACTAAATTGTTCTATTCACTCCTTACCGATATGTCGAATCGATCAGTTTTCCTTCTAATGACGTCATGTTATACAAAACCTGAACCCAGTCTCCCTCCTTGACCCCGCGGCAGTCGGTGGGGGGAGGGATGATAATCTCAATTTTTACCCCTTCTTTTGTCTCAATTTCGCATCCAACAACAACAAATGGAATCACAAATAAGAATGTAGACAGTCTGATAAAGCTTGGAGCATTCCGTGCAGAAGCCATCACCGAAACTTGAACACTGGTTACAGGTAGATGAGGGCATGAGGGTATATAGTTTATATGTCCAGTAATGAGAAGAGTGCCCCGTACACCTTGTTAATAAGAAGACATAATACACTGATAGGCTACGTGTACATAGACTGTATCTACTTCATCTATTCACGTTTCTTTGTTGCCCAATATAAGTATTTACAGGGTACATTTTATATAACCATATGTATCTCAATCACACGCTAGTGAAATAAGATGGCTATGTTTGTGTTCTTTATATGTGGTAAACGATACTGAATCATTAAAGTTCGTGGGGTTATAACCATATATACGTCAAAAACACGCATCAGAAGTTCTATCCATGAAAAAAGCAGAGAGTAATCGGCTACGAGAAATTTTTTTGAATAAAGTGTGAAATGAATTCAGCAATACATTATCCAGATTTATCGAATTTCCAATTTTATTATAATTGAAAGTTTAATTTTTCATATTCTAATTCTTTATGATCAACATTTATACAATATTTCAAATCTGTTTCAAAATAATCATATAAACTTTGTTGTTTGCTAAATAAACACATTCAGTAACAGTCCAATTTTGAAGGATATCAGTACTGAGACAGTCTGATAATTCAAACTGCTTACTAATATCGGAGTCCTGCAAGAACAAAGGAATGACATATAACAGCTGCGCAATGTGGCAACTCGACTCATTCCTCATAAAGATCAGTGGCAAAGTTAAAAATATTGAGGTATAGGAGCTGAAGAATTTGTATATATTTATATAACAAGGGTTTGTTCTGCTTTGAAGAACCCTTGTTTCAACGATTGAAACTTCTAATATATTAATAGAACTAGGTAAGCAAATGTTTACTTTGATAACTAATATTTTAGTCTACTGTAGAACACAATATTTTCGCGACATCTTATTTTCGCGAGATAGCGATTTGGTATTTATTAGCGAGACAAAATTTTCACGAGCTATGGTTTTGTTGTATATAATCCTTTACATACAAATATACGCGAGAATAAAATTTTTGCGAGCAGGCAGGCGAAAATAAAGTTCTCGCGAATAAAAAGTGATTTACAGTATACATGTATAAGTGATAATTATCCCCTGTTCAAAATAGCAGTTATATCAGACTGAGTTTGAAGCGAACAATATATTCCAAAGGTATATTATGTTTATGTAAAGTGCAATTTAAATGAAAGTCCTCATTCGTAAAAATGTACTGTATTTTGCCTTTTTTCACAAATAAAAATTACAACAAAGACTCGAAATCATATGTGTTAAGATACAAAACTGATAGCATATTAAATGAATAAACGCCAAAAGGTATCTGCTAATTATAGAGGTGTATACATATAATATACCATGTGGCATAACCCGATCCGTTGGGTGAATGTACCTTTATTTATACCAAAAACTGCCACGTAACCTTATGTTTCTATATCAGTACACAAAAAGTTACTTCTTCAATCCGAGGAGATGCGGCTGGTGCGTTTATTTCTTGTGGTCATTTTCCTGTCTCCAACCCATGCCGAGGAGCCCAACGAAGAAATGAAAGTAGAAGTTCTATACAAACCACGTGTTTGTCTGAAAAAGTCACAATTCAACAACATGCTGAAAGTCCAGTTCAAAGTGTTCTTTGAAAACGGGACATTATTTCATTCAAGGTATTTTACAATTACTGAACTTTTATTACATCTTAGTTTATCTCCACCCCTCCTTCCTTCAAAGAAATCCGAAGCGCAAGTTGCTGTCGTTCGATCGTCTTACTTTGGATATTTTTTAAGCTTATGTTTTGCCACTTTCCTTCAGTTATGACACTGATGTAATGATGGATATCCCCCTTGGACTTGGGCACCCGTCAGGTGAATTGGAGAGAGGTTTCAAGGACATGTGTATAGGGGAGAGGAGACTCTTAACGGTCCCACATCACGGGCAGGGGGATATGGACCTCCCACTACATAACGGTAAAACACATACGTGTAACTTATTCCTGTATTCCCGTACAATATTTATGGTGTGTCTCTGTATTATACTGAAAAAGATTCAATAGTAGTTAGATTAAAAGATAACAATTAGAAAAAGATTCTACAAGTATATCCATTGGATTTGGCCAAGTCTTTTTCTCTGAATGTCGGAAAAACCAACACATACAATACTGACTCCCAGGTCTTATATAAAACATGAATCACAGGAGGGACTGGATCATTCTTTAGAACTTTGTTTTAATTATATCCACACAATGTATTTGTTTTATTACATACTTGTATTCATTCAGCACTAATGTTAGTGGGAATTACAAACGAAAAGAAACATAGGTAGACAAACTTTTCTCTGATTCTTCTTAGATTCGACACAAAAATTGTTGGGTGCCCCCCCCCCCCCTTTCACTCAGGAATTGAATTCCATATAAATATATACAAAGATTATTTTCATCCGTAAGATATTGAAGTGAAATTGTGAACTTTTAAAAAAAATGATTTCATAAAGGGGGGATCTCCAGCGTCCACGTGTTATATAAGATTGTAGTTTGTTAAGAAACCTTTTAATTTGTTAGGAGATGTGCTCCCTCCCAACATTCCCCTATTGTACGAGGTAGAGTTGATAGACTTGGAGGATAAGATAAACGTTAAGGAGGGCTTTGAGAACATCGACTCCGATGGCGATGACCACATCACATTGGACGAGGTGAGTTCTGAGGCTTGTAACATTAAAAAAAAAAAGATTCTATTTTTTATTTTTTTGTGTAAAAGTGTTCCTGGTATACCCTGTCTGCGAGAGTACATATTTGTTGAGCATGGACCTAGAACATTTCTTGGCACAAAGTTAGCGACGAACGGTTGCAGAAAATATTTTTTCTTCCTTGAGAAAGATAATTTTAAAAGATAACATGTAATCATTGCCGACACGTTTTGAATATACATGTAGTTTATCCCTTTGCTATACATACGTTCTTATCTGCTTCAGATCATGGAACAATTCAAGACTATCCAGAAAGAGGGCGGAGACATGGCGCTATCCCCCGAGATTCTCTTACAGGTGTACAATAACCTGATTACCGCGGCAGACAAGGATAACGACGGCAAAATCTCCCGGGAGGAATATCGATACATCCTCCCACATGAATTAAGGGACGAATTATAAATAGTGTTTATTATATTTCAAATTATATTGATCCACATCATATGACAATTTTTTTTTGAGTGATAGTAAAAATACATATAACTTTTAATAATATATTGCAATCTTAAATGTACATATCAAATTTTGGCTTGGCTTTTTGTAACGTTATTCTACTTGGTATCGCTATTCAACCATGTTCACTATTTGTATTTACTTTGTTCGTGTTATAAATCACAGTTATGTGGATTTTGTAACCTGCTGCATAGGAAATCATAGCATTCAGATGACAACTATGTATACCCTCCGGTGAAAGCATTACGTGTACATATATTACACATTCAGTAAGCCCTTATTTGTTGAATAAAGGTAAATTCTTATTTTCTACTGTGTTTTCTCCAGTAAATGCTCTTTAAAAATAATAAAAATAATATCTGTTAGATATGCATTGGTAAAGAGAATTCCACCACCATCGAAAGCACGATTATTAACTTTGTCTAATTGGTGGTAGGAGGCAGGTCTGCAGGAGAGCCCTGCAACAAATAGAAGGTGTTGGAAAAGATGAATTTATGGTAATATGTGTCTATATATCAAGCACGTGAAAAAATCTTCTACGATAAATATAAAACAAGATCATTATTTGATTTATATACAAAACTATGGTTTGTCGATTGTATACATAACATATATGATGAGATGCATTCGATTAATGCATCATACACTACAAGGAGGTGTGTTTTACCCTGTGGCTTTGAGACCGCTATTGGTCCGATGTACCCAGATATTAGGGGTATTAACAAATATATTACTTAGTATCTATTTGATAAAGCAAAACAGTTTTTGTCTGGCTCAGAACAAAAACAATGTACTTTCTTAAGTTTACCATACTATGGACAGTAGTGTGCTTCTCTGGAACCGTAGGACAGTTTTTCCAGGACGATGTATTTGTCGATGTTCAGGAAATGCCAGATGAATGCGTTGTTGAAGCGAAGGAAAACGATGTTTACTTAGTCCATTATCGCGCCTATCTCCCTGACGGGAAAATGGTCTTCTCCAGGTATCCCCCATTTATTTATATATATATATTTTTTATAAATTAAAGCCACTTTTTCATATTTTATAGACGCAGGAGTAGATTGTGAATGAATCTATAAACACCCCACTTTTTTGGTGGCGACTAAGGAATTTTCATTCAGCAGAAATTAACAATTTCAATAAAGGAAGTACGTGTGATCTAAATCAAAACATTTTCTTCTTAATTTTTAGTTATGATAACCAGCGTCCGATTGTATTAATCCCGAACAGTAAACTTGGGACCTTAGGGCTGAGGAAAGGCATTGTGGGGATGTGTGTGGGGGAGGTCAGAGTACTAACAGTCCCCCCGAATCTAGCCTACGGCGAGGAAGGTCGTGACGCAACCAACGGTAAAAGAGTCTTGTTTTCCATTTCATTTATTAATTCTAAGTGAATAACTTTTATACAAAATATGTCATTTGTGAAGCCTTAAGGAATACGATACAACGCAGGCCCATAGGAACGGTTTCGAAAGTGTGTGTGTGGGTGGGGGGTGGGGGGGGGAAGCTCCCAAATAAATCTGACAAGCAAAAAAAAAAACCTAATTAACCGTCCAAATCTTGCAATTTGCTGGTGCTTGACCTTGCAGCAACAAAAAGAAAGGGGTGGGGTAGTGGGCAACCAGCATCTTAAGGATAATTTACTATAGCAAAATACTATACTCAGAAAAAATCCCCCCCCCCCCCCAGCGTTCTACGGGCCTGGAACGGAAGTATATGTATGAATGAGACAACTTATTATTATAGCTCATAACTATTTTTCACGTACAGGTTTCTTAGAACCAGTGCCTGCGAACTCAGAGTTGATATACGAGGTGGAACTCTTATTTGCTAATGATGATAAGCAGATGAATGATGCGTTTGATTCCATTGATAGCAATGGCGACGGTTACTTGGATCGACAAGAGGTAGATCATAAACACAACACGATATCAATAATGATAGTGAAATGAATATCATATACAAAAAGCAATCACGACCCTGCGGACCATGTACGCTGTCACCAAAATGACATATAATTGAAATCTTTAAAGTTCGGTAGAAAATATTACAAATTGCAAAATTTTACTTGAAAACAAGGTTGTGAATCGACAAGAAATCCATCAAATATTTTCCTGGGATATATTTCTTATTAAGATCATAATGAAACGAATAAAAATATATATATATAAATATATATATTATGAAAATATTTAACTTGATAGGAGACGATGTCAACTAGGATAAGACCCCTCCCCTCCCCCTCTGCTTCTTTACTTAGATCAGGTACTAGTTGTATCAACAGTTGCCATTCAAGAGGCATACATATACATGTATATACATACACATACCGTAAAGCGGGTTTCTTTAGCGGGTGCAGAATTCGACGTTTTGCTTGATCAAAGGTATCCCAGTAATTTTGGCGGAACTCTTTTTAGCTGACACACAGTTCAATGACGTTGTAAAAGAAAGAAAGTTCATCTTTTAGATGAGTTTTCAGTACGTTTTATCTACTTTTGATACCGATTCAAGCAAGAGTTTGAGTAAAATTAATACCAGATGAAAGATATATTGTAAAGCAAAACAAAGCTCAAAGTTAAGTTCTTTTCGTTTAGTAATTATACACAAGGGTGCAAATTCAAAACCGCTAAAATAAGCCAAAATTAGCACCCCGCTAAAATTTCCCGATATACGGTAACTGAATTAGTACCATTTTGTTTGATATTTTGTATATCTTTTGTAATTGTTTTTGTTGCGTTTTATTGTAGATCCGGTACCAGTTTGCTCTTCTGGAGGCAGAACCCGCTGCAATGAGCCTCGGATTTGGGGGACCGGAAATAATTGATAAACTTTATGAGAACATGTTTAGTACTAACGACAAGGATCAGGACGGGAGGCTCTCTCGGGAGGAGTACATGGGGGCCCTCCCTAAGGCAGAACTCTAAAGAATCTCTAGGAGAACATTAGTGACCCAAGCTCAACTTCTTTCATGTTTTCTATATTTCGTATGAAAGAGTTGTTTGTGAAATGACTTGGAAATCTACAGTTATATAAATGAATGTTTTCGAAATCATCTTGTAATTTAGTGATTCGATCTCTTTTATTAATGTATATGATCATATTGGTTCTCATTAAAGACCCAACATGAATTGACTGTCTGGACTTAATAAAGCAAACGAACATCAAGGCGATAAAAATTTAGGATCCAACAGGCCCCTGGGCATCAACACTCACCTGAATCACTTTGGTCCTATTAGGTGGATACAGTTTTTCATCATAGCGTATAATGGGAATTTAATAAGCAACCATCTAATTTTACAATGATACAGATGGTCTTGGCATCGCTAAAATATAATTTTTGCCAATTATTCAATCACAAATATTGTCCAAGAAAATAAATTGAGTTATCCCTAAGACCGCAAAGAAAAATGTCCAATTTTGGGTCGCTGTTAATATAACTTTATACGGTATATATTATTATCACCTCTAAGAGGATTTTTTTTTTAAGAGAGAGATACTGAATATAAGGCATGATTTTTAAAATAGCAACTTTGGCTTTTCAAATGGAAAATTCCGGGATCTTGCCCCTGACCGTTAGTTAGTACCACTGCTATCCATATAAATACCATCACATCTTCAGTATATGCCTGTACTTGCCTTTCACACCTCCAAATTTGTTTTGGGCCTACCCCTATACCGCCTCCACCGTAACTTTCTCCATTCTTTCCAAGAATAAAGTCCAGTCCTATCAGATCCGCCATTGGGATAGCTAACTTGTAAATAAAAAAATAGCTTGTTTGAGATTAATAAATTGCATTTTTCAAGAATAAATTTGTTATTTAACATATCTTCAATAAACTTGTCCACAAAATAAAGAATTTCCTTGTCTTCAGGGTTGTTTTCGTTTATTTCTATAAAGCTTGAAATTTTGGATATTTGTTTTTAATAATTTAAGTTGAAATATTTCTTATCCTTAAAAAATAATTTTTTTTTCACGCTATCAAAAATTGGATTTCATCTTCCATAGTGACAGAATATCAAATGGTGTATCACAAACGATCCTTTCTAAGGATGTTGGTAAAATCTATCCACTTTAAGTTGTGGCGGAAAATTCTTAATTTGCTTACATATCCTCTGTGTTCATTTTTTTAAACTACATATAAGTAATTCTCATAACCCCGATATTGTTTGACTTTCACATATGTGCCTAATATACCTACATTTAAAACAATCTCTCTAATATCCATTTTTTTTGATAGAAACAATCATAGTTTGAAAACATTTATTTTGTTTACATGTATTAAAAAAAATATATAATAAAATAAAAACTAGAGGTACTGTGAGCACTGAGCTCACAAAATGATACCCCCGCTCCCATATGAGTATAATGGCAAAGTGCATTTCTTGGTAGTATGTAAATAAGATTTTTGAAAGTTCCATTGAATTTCATTCAGGTGTTTAGGTGGACTTAAAAAATGGGCACCCTCTTTATCGAGTATAATGGAAGAGTCGATGTTTTGTTATGGGAAAGACGAAATATCTGTCCCATCAAAACGTTAAATAGGAGGTGCACAATGACACTATGTAATAAGGCATCTGTGAAAGTCTTGTTACATTAGAAGTTTAAACTTATCTATAACTATCTAAAATTTTGGATGCACGATGGCACTAGCTATGCAATAAAAGCTTTTTTGAAAGTCTCACTAAATTTTATTCAGTAGTATAGGAGGAGTTGCGGATAAGAGATGGCTATCCCCAATGTTTAATAAAGAATGACAAAGTCCATGTTTTGCTTAAAGTATCTGTCCGATCGAAACGTAAAACAGGAGATGCACAATGGAACTATGTAATGAAGATTCTGTGAGAAAATTTCATTGAATTTTATTCAGTGGTATATTCACCTGCATGTTTTAATGCATGTGTTTAATTCTCCCATCTTATTCGATACTCAAGATCATGTTCTGGGTATGAACAATTTTTAAACCGAGGCAGGCTACTGACAAATAAGTTGATGTTACAGAGATTTCAACAACCTCGTTTAAAGTCAGCATTTCGTAAATTCTATGATCGTTATAATTACCTTGTTAGCAAATACAATCTAACATTGTGCTTCATTTTGGCTGATATTTTTCATACCAATTGTTAGGCCTTTGTTTTTATACTAAACTCCGTCTACCTGATCATTACATAGGGCCGAAGGTGGGTGTGACCAGTCGACATGGCACCTGATCCCATCTTTGGAATTTCCAGGGTGCGAAAACTCGAACTCAGTGCATTTACTACGAACAATCCAGAGAGTTTTGATGTCAACATTTTTCAGCGCAACCCCTTTTGGATATTCAAAATCATTTCGGAGCGGATCCGCTCCGATTTGCTACATTGCAAGTTTATCATATATACTTGGATATATGAGAGTATTCTAACTGTGTTGAGGGCTTGTCCCGAGACACAGATTATTCTAACTAGATTTTTTTTGGGATCGATCACTGTTTGTTATCTTGACCTATTATGTGTCCGATCGAAACGTAAAATAGGCGATATTTAATAAAGCCCCGTCCTCAAGACCGTTTATGAAAACAGACTTTTGACTAAAAAATTTCAAATGAATAATCATAATTAAATAATATTGATATTAATCAAATAAAATTTTCATGATGTTTATATTTGAATATGGAATTTTTTAAAACATATGTGAAATAAGACTCAAGATTTTCAGAATCAAAATTTTGGCTTAAGGACAGACGATACGTTCCTCAATAATATATAATTTTTTCCAAGATTTTGTCATTGAAGGATTGCTACTTTAAGATGTTTACTCGCAAAAAATTGAGGTACCTTACCAGGCATTTGTGAAAGATACCAGAGGATGTTTTTCCTATAAAATCCTTTTGGAAAAAAATTAATTAGCCAATAACATTATTTTTAAAGACAATTAGAAATCAGTTTAGAAATCAGGAGGTAATTAAAATTTTGAATATTTTCCACATAATTCGAAGGTATACAAAACAGATATTTGAGGAACGTATCGTCTGACCTTAAGTCTATATTCCCAGTTTATGGTTATGGTACGAATGCCAGTTTTCCGGGAAAATAAATATCGTACCGATGCGATTTGGTTGCTTAGGAAATTGCTCTGGTTTCAGTTTCGTTTTCCTATTATGGTGCCAAACTGTGCAAATGCACAAGATAGGATCAAGAACTAAAAATGGACAGCATATCAGGGTAAAACTGAATATATTCTACCTAATGAACACAGTTTAATGTGAATGACAGTTTCTCCTGAAATGTTTAAGTCACTTAGATATATACTTCTAATCTAGAAGTTGATTGATGAGCGTGAGGCGAGTTTTGATGCTTTAGATAATAAAGCCCATGTCATAAGGAAAAATGAATATTGGGCGGATTTGCAAGAATATTGATATATTTGATATAATAATAAACCTATTATGAAATATAATTAACTCTCCACTCAACATATATATAGGCTTAGTTTAGTATACATTGATCTGTTGATATATCTCGCTAAGTTTCTCTATCATATTTCTGTTTATTTTTTGAACTTCATAAAACACCAGACCAGGTCTAGAGAACTGAAAAAAATATAGATAAAATTGTTAAATGGTTATAGCTGTCTATTTACTGAATTTGATACATTGTCTTCCCAAACTATTGAAGGAAGTAATAAAAATCTGTTTTAAAAATGACTCGGTTATCATAATATTAAAGTTCTCCTCTTCCTGTCTAGAGTGATCTCAGGATTGTTTGAATCAGCTACCCCTTATAAAAACCAGAAATACAGCCACCTGAAGAAGGAATGTGTCAGTGCTGGCAGACTATTTGAGGACCCTGTATTTCCTCCTGTGGCCAGCTCTCTCTCATACACGGGGTACGCTCCTCGAGACATTGTTTGGAAGAGGCCAGGAGTAAGTAAAGAAAATCAACAATTTACAAATATGTACTGTTAGTGCCCGAGGGTGACAACCTTACTCTGACCTGATAATTTGTGAGGTTTTTACCTTCTAAAAAGTCCACAATAGCTTATTATCCAGAGGAATCTAGATCTAGAATCTTGATAATCTTAATTATCCAGAGGAAATTTAACAAAATAGAGTAGAAAATATCAGTCAAACCAGTATTGTTCGCATACCCACTGTTACAATTTCATAATTTCAAAATTTGTCAACATACCACTTTGACCTTACTGTTAGAATTTATTGTTTACCAATCATGCTTATATCAATATTATATGTATTACGATATTTTATTTTCATCTAAAGGGAGACAACACAATTGCTACCCTGCATGCTTGTTTGCGTTAATTCATTGTCATCAGAAATAAAACAACACAGTTGTTACCTTGCCCATGAGGGAGACATCATGAATTGTCTCCTTGCATGTGACTTGCTGTAGACCAATCATATTGACTGTATTATTTTGAATGATAATGATACAGATTAAAAGAAAGAAATGCCACAGCAAAACAATTTAAGCAAAAAATTGCAACAGAGTTCCACATTAATTGTCAGTTAACCAAACAAGTTCTGTCTAATTGTTTAATTGTTTTTGAATGTATATTTTATTTCCTGCCAGTTGAGCTTGTGCCCTGTTTTAAAAAAATATTTATTTTAACTTTTCTTGAACTAATGACAGTAGACCTATTTCCCATCAAGTTTCATTCTTAAGAGCTCTTATCAGCCCAAATTTCAGTGAATGGAATATTGAAGAGAGGAATATGTGAAAACAACTAGAAATTTAATGTACTTTACTAGATAATTTGAATTTTGTAATTGAATGCCATCCTTGGGATTTTTAATAAACCAGACAGCAGTTGTCATACTGAATTATCATACCATTGACTTGGCAATGGATATATATTATTATTTAAGGTTGTTTGAGTTACTTTGAGTTAAATAAGAGCTGTGTTTATCCCTTATTTATTAAATGATCAGGAATTTTGATGCTCTCTGATTGGTACAGACTCTCTTTCCTGAGGTGTTCCTCAGAGTGAGTTCACCTGATAATGAACTTCTGGAAATTTATTCAAGTTTTCCCTACTTATCAACATAGATTTGCTTTCATTTTCATGGACCAATGCAATTAAGCATTTTAAAGCATGTGTCATTGTAATCATAAAAATGACAGACTCCAGTATAGAAGAGACCAAACTCCTTCATTAGTAAATGGTTGAGTATGTATTGTTTTAAATTATTGTTTTCCACTTTCTTTAACAGTTGTTAAACTGTTGAAATAAATTTATGTTACACAGTTATATTGAGTCTCTATATTCGTTGGAGACCATAGCATGAAAAATGTAAAATTCCTGATTATCTAATAAAGGGGTTATTGACTTTTTAATTTGGTCCACTCTTGACTAAACAAACCTGAACGGTACTGGTTAACCTCAGCCTTTGGCCTTGGTCAACCAACACCTGATCAGGTCTGTTTAGTCATGAGTAGACCTTATCAGAAGTCAGTTATTGTATATTTTATGGTGGTTATAACATAGCTATAAAAACTGATTTCATTTTCTAGCATTAGGCAATAACTAAATTACACCAGCATTACATGATCAGAAGGGATTCAAGGTACAGTAAAATGTGCTGATAATGAACCCCTAGGACAGTCACAAATTCATTCTTATGTCTGGAATTTTTGTTTTGTTCCATTTTGTGGCAAGAGTGGACTTTGAAATAAAAACACATTGACAATGACAAATATATGTTCTGACTTTTCTTTGATTAGGATATTGTGAGTGACCCAAAGTTCTTTGATGCCGGTGCAAGTGCAGATGACTTTGCCCAGGGGTCATTGGGAAACTGCTGGTTTGTTGCAGCATGTGCTTGTGTTGCTGAGGACAAATCTCTTCTTAAAAAGGTAACACTGAGTAACAGATTTACAGAGTTAGTTTCCATATATAGGTACATAGAATGTCTTAACATGTGAGTATAAATATTCTTAAGCAAACTTGATGTCATGGAGTAACACAATGTACACCCATGTTATTCTCAGGAATTGGTTACCATAAATATAATGTTGTTTAGATTGTACCAGACTTTGAGGAGCAAGAATGGTCTAAGGACAACAAGTATGCTGGTATATTTCACTTCCGCTTCTGGCAGATGGGAGAATGGATCGATGTAGTCATTGATGACCGGCTGCCAACCAGGAATGGGGAACTTGTTTATGTACAGTCTCGCAGCAAAAATGAGTTCTGGTCAGCTCTTTTGGAGAAAGCATATGCAAAGTAAGTCATTCTGCATTTTATGATTACTGGTTCAGGGTCACTGTAGTTGTACTGTAAAGTGTAAACCTGAGATATTTATCTTGTGTAAGACATCAGAGCTGCATTCAAGATCATAGCATCTAGCCTAGCAGCAAGGCTAGATATCTAGGTCTATGAAACACACTGATCTATAGCTAGGTTAGCATACCATTCAAGCTCTACATAGAGCTACATAGCCACTATGATGTTGAATGCAGCTCTGGATGATTTGGATGCATTGCAGTTAAAAAAGAACTTTCAGTTATCAAAATGTGAAAGGTTTCATTGAGGACAATTGTTCAGAATATAACCTATACTAAAACAGCAATCAAGTGAAATTCATATAAGTTAACATATAAAGAGGATTTCTGTGGAAATTTATTTTAAGGGTGATTACAGCTGGCCCCACGGCCATAAAACTTAGACGAGCTAACTTTTGAAATCAGTCTCACTTTTCCACTATATATATACCTTTTATAAAAGTGAGACTGAGATCAAAAGTTAGCTCATCTAAGTTTTATGGCCCAGAGCCTGTTTACTCTGTGATCTTGAGTAAGATTGAATGACAACTAATAGTTACACTGCATTTAATTTGCAGGATTTTTGGAGATTATGAGTCACTAAAGGGTGGACAGGCAAAGGATGCAATGGTAGACATGACGGGGGGAGTAGCGGAGGGGTTCGAGCTGAGAGAATACACTAAGACTGAAGAGGATAAACTCAAGCTGTTTAAAATCCTCCGTAAATCCAAGGAACACCACTCCCTTATCAGTGCTGCTATTCCGGTATGCTGTAGATTGGCAAATAACCATGATGGTTTTAATTTCACTATGTTCGTGATTTATCATTTTTCCGCGAAATTAAACCCATCGTGAATGCTATTATTAGTTTTAGAAATGTTTAAATGCTTATACATAATTAAAATTAATATCTCGCAGCGTGAAATTAAAACCATCACTATATATACTTTTTAAGAAATTGTGAAATTTTAACACCGTGGCACTTACAGTATACATGTATGTATAAATCTCTTCATGTATACATGTATAAATCTCTTCATGTATACATGTATAAATCTCTTCATGTATACAAGTATAAATCTCTTCATGTATACATGTATAAATCTCTTCATGTATACATGTATAAATCTCTTCATGTATACATGTATAAATCTCTTCATGTATACATGTATAAATCTCTTCATGTATACAAGTATAAATCTCTTCATGTATACATGTATAAATCTCTTCATGTATACATGTATAAATCTCTTCATGTATACATGTATAAATCTCTTCATGTATACAAGTATAAATCTCTTCATGTATACATGTATAAATCTCTTCATGTATACATGTATAAATCTCTTCATGTATACATGTATAAATCTCTTCATGTATACATGTATAAATCTCTTCATGTATACATGTATAAATCTCTTCATGTATACATGTATAAATCTCTTCATGTATACATGTATAAATCTCTTCATGTATACATGTATAAATCTCTTCATGTATACATGTATAAATCTCTTCATGTATACATGTATAAATCTCTTCATGTATACATGTATAAATCTCTTCATGTATACATGTATAAATCTCTTCATGTATACATGTATAAATCTCTTCATGTATACATGTATAAATCTCTTCATGTATACATGTATAAATCTCTTCATGTATACATGTATAAATCTCTTCATGTATACATGTATAAATCTCTTCATGTATACATGTATAAATCTCTTCATGTATACATGTATAAATCTCTTCATGTATACATGTATAAATCTCTTCATGTATACATGTATAAATCTCTTCATGTATACATGTATAAATCTCTTCATGTATACATGTATAAATCTCTTCATGTATACATGTATAAATCTCTTCATGTATACATGTATAAATCTCTTCATGTATACATGTATAAATCTCTTCATGTATACATGTATAAATCTCTTCATGTATACATGTATAAATCTCTTCATGTATACATGTATAAATCTCTTCATGTATACATGTATAAATCTCTTCATGTATACATGTATAAATCTCTTCATGTATACATGTATAAATCTCTTCATGTATACATGTATAAATCTCTTCATGTATACATGTATAAATCTCTTCATGTATACATGTATAAATCTCTTCATACACTCAAATTACTTTTTCTCTGAGATAATGGGTTCACAACGTATGAAATGAATACAGTAATAAAAAAAATTAATACAATTTGAAATAAATGAAATTTCAATTCTAGACTATATAATGTATGGAAAATTATTCAAATTCTATATTAATGAGAAACGCATGGATATTGTTCTGATTGCGACTCTTTAACTTATAAAAATACATGTATATCAACATCATAATGATTAAAAGATATGTTATGTAAAAAGTATTAATTTTATGTGTGTAATATTCGGTACCATATAACGGGTCATTTTATCATCTAGCAAATTTAGTGATTTTATCCTAAATGTGGGCATTTATTATAAGCGCAAGTTAATTTTAGCAACTTTATTTGTTTGTGAATGAATTATAAGCAACATTTATTTTTAGCATTGCCAAGACCATCACTTATAATGCTAAAATTATATGGTCGCTTAAAATTCCAACTATACTGTTAGTTATTTCCTTTGGTCAGGTGACTAGTGCTAATGATATGGAGGCTCAGTTATCATGTGGTCTGGTCAAAGGTCATGCCTACAGTGTCACTGCTGTGAAGAAAGTCAGACTTGGGAAAGGGTTAATGGCTCATTTTAACAAAGAGAAAATACTCATGATTCGATGTCGGAATCCCTGGGGTGGTACTGAGTGGAAGGGTGCTTGGAGTGATGGGTAAGTAATGGTTACTGTCCAAGGTGCTAATACATGTATCTGTAAGTCTGAATGTGTGATAAGGTCTTTGACAGAGTAATCTATCAGTTCAAGGAAAATTAATTAAGATCCTGTGATTCCATCTTGAATGATGATTATAATTTTACCTATACATTGTTATTTGTTGAATGTCAGATTTTGTTGAATTTTTGTTGAGGGATTTCAGTAAATAATTGTACACAATAACATGTTGATACAAACCTTTCATGCACTATTAAAATTTTTCATCAATAGAATAAAAACAAAGAACACAGCACAATCTAGCCTATCTGCCTAATATGTATATTCTATACACTAGTTTCAGATATACTCAAAAATATCCCTTCTTGCACGGTTTCAGAGAAAGTTAAGAATATTTTTAAAATCAGATAGATTCTTTTTGTGCTGTTAATCAATTATCAAAATAACTAGTTTTGAACCAAGTATATGTAAGGTTGGTAATAAATGATTAAATATGTATTGATTCTTGTCCTATGGATTAATAAGATCAATCCAATGTCACATTGTATTTTAATTTTGTAAATGATTTTCAAGGGCATATACATGCATCTATGTCTATTTATATATGTACAAATAATTCAGAACTGGTCACAAGAATCTGAACCCATATGATCAATTTAACCAATACTTGGCATTTTGGTAATTTGTCAAAGGAGGGGATAAATTGTGCCTTGAACTGTTCATTACACCCCCAGAAATTTAACTTGTAGAAATCAAAATTCATACAGAACTAAGAGGAGAACATTGTATGAACCCATTATCTATTTATCCTACTTATAGATCTCCAGAATGGCAGAAAGTTAGTTCCAGTGAGAAAAAAGATATGGGCCTCACATTTGATGAAGATGGTGATTTCTGGTAAGTTCTCGGGATTGGAATAAAAATAACTGGATTTCTGTAGTTAGAGTAAAATGTTGTGTACTATTTAAAACAAAGTAAACATATATACAAAACATTTCCTTAAGTACAAATGCATTCTAGCTGTTTATATTTAATGGTACATGGTTGTCTCTCACCTATGTAAACAGGATGACTTTTGATGACTTTCTGGCATACTTTACATCAATGGATATTTGTCACATTGTTAACACATCCCTGGTGTCTTTCCACAAAACATGGAAGGAGGGGAAAGCTTTTGGAGAGTGGAAGAAAGACCGCTGTGGAGGATGTCCTAATTATCAATCATTTCTAAAGAATCCTCAGGTAGGAAGGTCAGAGGAAATTCTGGCCAAAATTTGACCCTGAGAGCTTGTAATGTACCTTTCAGCAGACAGAACAATTGTATGTTTTGTAGATTTTACAAAAATTGGTGTAAATAAACTTTATATATATATACTAACAGGATAGGCAACTCTTGCAAGCCCTATTTATGCTCCTTATTTTAATATAATTATGTTGAATATTCAAAATCAACACATGCCCCTGATTGACTGTATTTCTGAGAATTTGACATATTTGGCTGTTTGCTTTATATTTAAATTATTTTACAATGTATGCTTTGAAATTAAATGAAAATCTGTTCCAATAAACAAAAGAGAATATTTTACATCTATCTGAGAACAAACTGTTTACTGAGGATAAACAGAGTTTGATAAACTTGTTGTGTTGTATGTGATATTTTGGGCAAATAAACATGGCGCTGAAGGAGTTGCCTATCCTGTTAGTATATATGTCCCTGATGTAAGTAATTGCAGACAGTATATTATTTTGATAATGTCTTAGGAGGGTGTTTGAATTGATAAGGATATTTGATAATTTATTTCCAGTTTGTATTTGATGTTGAGATGGAGGAGGATGAAGTGATGGTGTCACTTGAGCAGTGGGACAAACGGATTGATAGGGAACTGGGCAAGGAAAATGATACCATAGGCTTCTTTATTATGAAGGTAAATAAATATGGTATTATATATTATAAGTTATTGAATTTGTATTTCGGGTTCTATCTTTAAATTGATTTATATAATAAATAATGACTACAATTTGGTTCACTGTGATTTTAAATGCAAGTCCTCAAACAGTTTGACTAGGAAAATTGATTTGTTAAGTAATATTTTGAAAGTTTTAAAATGGTGATTAAAATACATTATATATTGTATAAGAGTACTTTTTTAATACATTATACTGTTGTCTTTAAATTTACACTCAGCACAGGATTGAAATATAACTTTAAGTTGCAGTAATATCCATGTACATGCATTTTGTCAGATCACTGATATGCTGTTGTCCCATATTTGCCTTTATTATATAGCTAATAAATAGTCTATAATAAAAAACTACTATATAAGTCTAGAGAATTTTAGCGTTCAATATCTTGGCATTTTATTGAATGCTGAGTTTGTATTACCTATATGAGCATGCCTGAAACATTTCGAATACAAGCGTTCAATATCAAATGCCCATTGTAAACAAAAAATGTTGTCTGGTCAACCTCTCAAAGGCAAATTTATGATAGGTAGTGGCAGCTAGGTAAGATGTGTTTATTTTCACGCAAAATTGAAATTATTAATTAATAATTCAATATGTATTAGCCTCAATAATACCCCAATAATCAGATCATAAAGCTGGGTAGGATCATTGGAATGATGCGATATTGAACACTTTCAGGACAGACATTAAATACCGATACTGAGAATGCTTATTAATTTGAGTTATTTAGTTGCAATAATTAATATAAATCAATGGGAGATGTTTTAGCTATATAATAAAGGAGTTACTGAACTTATATTGGTGAATATTGACACAAGTTGGCTGTACATATGCACCACCAAGTGCATTTGTACAGCCAACTCGTGCCAGTATTCACCAATATAAGTTCAATACCCCTCTATTATTAATCTTCTTACACAGTTGATTTTTTTCCAGAAGAATATTTCTACTGAAAGTTAAATCTGCTAAATTTTTATACTGTGATAGGCAGATGTAAACAGGAAGTATCGAATGCATGATAAATTGGAGAAAGTGCATTCTGGGACATACAGCAATGCTAGGAACCAATTTTCTCGATTGACACTGCAGCATGGACGATATTGTGTCATACCTTCTACATTTGAACCCAACTGTCCGGGTAGATTTTTGTTGAGGGTTTATGCTGATAAAAGCCCAGACCTCAAGTGAGTGTTATTTCGATCTACAGATCAGGATCCGGTTGCACAAACGATAGTTAAATTAACTTCAAGTTATAAGTGCTGTAAATTTTTAACAGTAAGTTATATGTTACTGTCAGTTGAGTTGTTTGTTTGAAAGAAAATTAAAGTTTAATTGGCTAACTCTGATTCAATTGATGTGTTATTGTTTACTCTCTGTTTAAATCGTTCTTTACGCACATTTCCCTTACGTAAGGTGAAAAAAAAAATGAAAAAGTCAGTGACGCCATAATTAAAAATGACATCAATTCATAAGTGCTAAGGTTATTTACATTAAATGTTAATCTGAAGATTGATAAAATGTATTTTTAAAGATAGTTACATGTACTTCAAATGAGATTTTTGTTTTCATTGAAAGATAGTCAGTATAGATGCAATATACATATGTATATAAAAAATGCAATTACAGTGTATGCACGTGTAGTTTTCTATTTCAAGTTCTAGCTCAAAGCATTGAGGGAATTGAAAATCGATAAAAAAAAAGTATATAATCTCTCTCTCACAAAAAAAAGGATTTAATATCTCTCAAAAAGTCAGCCTGAAGTTGTGTTTGCACTTGTATAGATTACATAGGGACTATAAATAGACTATATAGTAATACTTTTTACACTAGTAGACCAGATACATCTACACTCAGATTTTGATGGTGTTGCCATGGTTACTTAAAATAGAAATTTCTGTGAATTTTTTTTCAAATTGCTACTCCTCCTACAGACTACACTAAATTTCATAAATCTATATATGATTTTAATGAAAGACATTGCCATGGTAACTAAAAATAGAAATTTCTATAAATACTGTATCTTTCAAAATGCTGATTTCAATAAACTTGGTACATAGAAGATTACACAAAGATACATAATTCTGTGTATTATTTTTGATTTTGACAGTGTTGCTTTGGTTACTCAAAATGGAAATTCCTGTGAAATTCTTTTAAAAGGCTACTCCTACAATTTTATTTTTGTTTGCAATTAAACAAAAAGATTTACCAAGGACATTATTCTATTTATTGCAGTTGCCATGGTTCAAAGTCCAAGTGCTACTTTTCTCTTCCATATAAGTACAAAGTAGTAGAGCTACTCATTGGAGACTTCAAGTATCTTGTAAAACCTGAAAAGGGACTATTTTTCATGAAATATGCCTACGTGACAAGTCTTTGTGATTTACACACCAATAACTCACACAAAACCTAAAAACATATTCCTTAAATTAACATATTTTGATGAAAGTTCTTCAATTACAGGTTCCTTTGTACCATTTGAGGATATGGATTTTTATAAAGCTATTGTTGATTATTCTTCAGGGAACTGTACTTAGATGAACCTCCACCACCAAGTTCTGGTTTTCTGGGAATTGGATCAAAGAAACCGAAAGTGGCAGCCACACAAATAATGCTCCTCAAAGCCGAGGGACTTGAGGTCCAGGACAAAGATGGATGTAAGTTTTACACCTCTAGAATTCTCTAGGTTATATTAAGGAAGCTCTAAACACTGCAAACTTAAGAGTTCTATTTGTAGGGTAGTTGTATTGAGTTAGAGTAATCTCCCCTTAGAGGAAAAATAGAATAAATGGGAATCTACAGTTAATGATACAATTTGTAATGAATTAAAGTATTCTTCATTTTATGTTAGACCAAGATTAAGTAATACTGTATACATTATTTCCTTTAATTTTCCCAATGTAAGTAAACAACAGTGATTTCTGTTCACAAATATTTCATTGTCTGAGAACATTTTTTCTGCAGAAATAACTTCAAATAAGACAGGTACCCTATGTTGAAAATGAACTAGATACAGTGAATATGTTCACTTTATATGATGTATTTTAAAAGCATTTTAGAGATTCCTTAATTTATTGTCTGTGAATGATAGTAAGAGTTTCAGATTGTAGAAAAGACCGAAGAAAATTTAATTCTTCTGATATATTAAAGCAGCAATACACTAACAGTTACATTTTATGACAAGTAAGACGACATGTATGAACATTTTTGTATGAATTTACAAATAATAAGTGAAAATAGAATGTAATACATGTAATGCTTATGAGCATACAAAATGTTGAAATAGATCTCAAATCATAGAGTGTTTTTATGATGTAGAAGTATATACCGGTACTATTTATTGTAGTTTACCTGCTTGAGTTTTAGTTATCTTTCTTATTGTGAAGGATAAAAGTAATAGGAAATGGTCATTAATTAACTCTATGATTACACTTTTTAATTGTAAAGCTTAGTATGGAAGAATGTTAAATTAAGTGTAGTAAAAAAAATTGTTGCCTTTGCTTTTCTGAAAAATAAAGATGTAAATTTGAGCATTTGAAACATTACCCGCTTATCATTCTTGATTTTGTGGTTTTATTAGGTCACAAAGAACCAGTGATGTAAACAGCACAATAGACCTAGTGTAATTTCATTGAATTTTATAAAGTTAATTTTAGTCATGTCTTTTTAGATGTAAATGTGTCTATGTTTTTCAGAAGTTTCCATAGTTCAGTTGACTCAGTTTGTACAGCAAGGCAACTTTAAAACCTGAGCTTTTCATTGGGGGATGATCCTGATGAATATTCCATAGAAATCAAGATTTCCCCTCCCCCTCCAACTCTAATTACTTGTTCTATTTAAAACATTAAAAACAAAGAAGTCTTTTTCCTGTTTAATTGTTACATATGATACGTGCCAAGAGGATTTCATCGTCTTTGAAATTTTCATATCAAAATATAACATGTTATATTTTGAAAATGTGTTTTTTTTATTCCAAGTGAAACTGTGTAATGAAACAAAGAATAATGTATTAAAATTGACATCAAACTTCTTACAATAAAAGTTTTAACGGAGCTTATAAAATTCTGTAAAAGAAGGATATGACTCTTACTTAGTTGGGGGAAAAAATACTCAAGTTTGTACAGCTAAGAAGTATCCACAAAATAAACACGAGGAATAGTGGTATTGAAGTCCATGATAAGGAAAGAAAATGTTGGCATCTTCTGCGATCACACACACATATTGCTGTAAAAATTATATAGCAATAGGATACTCAAGTTTATGATGACATGGACAAACTTTAACCAACAGATGTTCATCTTTGTTCTAGCATTTAGGAATTTTCTTTTTCAGTTTCTGACCCCTACATTGTGGTCTTTTGTGAGAAGAAGAAAGCCACAACTCGAGTTATAAGAAACAACATCAACCCAGAATTCAATGAACGTGTGACTTTTTACCACAGGAAGCCGGACGAAGACATTACGATTGAGGTCAGTTGTTACTTAACATACTCCAAAATCTATATTATTGAGATCTGTAGGATAAATCAGGGTTCACTGAACTACATTACAATGATACAAGTGCACCCATGTAACATATTTAGGGCTTTTTTTTATTAGGAAAAGAAGGGGGTTCATTTTGTTTGCAGTACTTTTTAATGCTAGATATTTAACATTTGGACTGCAGATTTGGAACTTAAACATGATGAGGGATCGTTTCATGGCCATGTGTACTATAAAGATGTCTGACAGGTCAAAGTTTGATGGCCACCATGTCTTTCAGTATGAACTTTTTGGCAAAGATAAGGAGGCTTCCGTGAGGAAACCTGGCACATTGTGGGTACGGATTTTACACACCACAGACATGTCAAGAGTGTAATCCTCTCACATGTTTCAAATTAATATTAGTTAACAAGATTTTTGCTTATGCCTTTAAATCCTGATGATTTCAAAACCAGGATTTCAGTGATCTGTGTACACCAAAGAGGCCAGCTTTACAGAGAGAGGTTTAAGATTATTTATGCTATTTTATAACTTTTTGACATGTACAGCTGAACTTCTATATCTCAAACACATATATCTTGAATACCATGGATATGTCAAAGCAATTCAGAAGTCCCAAGCACTATTTCTTTGAGTATTTCACCCTTGATATCTTAAACCCTTGGATACCTGGAAGTTTTGGTCCCATCACGTTTGAGATAACGAAGTTCAACTCTTTTATTGATAATCGTTCAAGCTCAGTGTTCAGCAATAATTTGTTGAAATTATAAAATTCAAAAAAGTTGTTCATTTACAAATTGTCTCTGGCAATCTTATTTTTTTTATGCTTTGTCAGTTATTTATGCATGTAATATACATGTATTTCTACATGAACAACATATTGTTCGGTCTTGTTTTTAATTGGAAAATGGACTTATTTCCTTTTGAAAGGTTGTGTAGAAAATTGTCCTTTTGAATTGAAGTTTATTGGCATTTACTTTATATAAGTATTTACAAACTGAACAAGGTATAGTCATATCTTCTCTGCCAGATGTAAGTTATATTAATAGGAAATGCATATGGAACAAATTTGATTTTTTTTTTTTTTACATTATTTTGTATTTATTACTATTTAAACATAAATGTCTATATTTGTACAAAAAAAGTTTCTATGCATGTTAACTTGTTATTAATATGCAATTATTTTTATACTCATTTATATGCATATTGTATGTTTAAATCCTTAAAAGGCATATAATTTTGATATAAACACCAATATTTACATTGAAGAAACTGTGTCACAGATGTTTGTTATAAAAAAAAACTTGCTACCAGGGGCATTTATGAATGGTCTAAAAATAAAACTATCAAATGTCATTGAGATCTTTATATACAATATTAGATACTTTTTTCACTGATGCATAAACTAGCAATTTTTACTTGCTACTAATGCTTTTTTGTACATTTATATGTATACATGTAATACATATGCTATATTTATGTATAACATTTTGTATGTGTTTTTGTGCTAGAACAGTAATGTGGCATTTTGAAAAGTTTCCTATTTATATTTAAATCATGGTTTCTTCTCAGTAGAGAAAGTAATGTTTTCCCTAGTCAATGTACCTGTAGTTTTGTACCCAGTCATGTGCTGTAGAAAATGGTAAATAAAAAACTTTTTTGATAATTATTAAATAAAACTGTATGAAAATGACACAAAAATAATAAATTAAGGTTCATTGGTCTTCTGAGCCTTCAACTCAACTGAGCCTTCATCTGAGTTTTTCTGACGGAAGAATGTCCAGCGTCGGTCTTTCTGTTTGTGGTGTGTCATCTAAATTTTTCACATTTTCAACTTCTTATCCATAAAAATATCCTTAGATGAAGGGGATTGATAAAGAGTCACATCCTCTTTCAAGGGGAGATAATTAAGAAAAAAATTGGCGAGGTCATTCCACTTGGTCAGAAAAGAAGAAAGTTTCCATATATATGGTATATTCAAATTTGTTCAAATAAAGCACCTGAAAGTAGGATGAGGCCACAGTAGGGGATCAGAGTTATACATGGAAAGGCATAAAATCTTTAAAATCTTATCAAGAATAGGAAGGCCATGATTAGTGATATTAATATGCAAGCATACTCAGATTGTGAAGATTTATTTTCTTCAAACCATGGCCCCCTTGTATAGGTGTGAGTTTTTAATGAGGAATAATGTATGTAGGTACTATTTAAAGAAATTCATTTGAAGAATGAGCCAAACTAAATTTAATATATTCATATGCAAACATTTTCAAATTGTATAGGTTTAATTTTTATCATATTAGGACCATGGGGTTAGGGTAGGACAAAAATTGTGGATCAAATTTTACCTAATGCATGGTACCAGGTATATACAGTTGGAGAAAAAACATTTAAGTACAGCAAGGCCAGATTAGTCACATATACATTCAAGCATCCCAGGATGTGTGAATTCAAGTTTAGTTATGTTATGCTCCTGTGGGCTAGGGTGGGGCCACAATATTGGACCAGAATTTTGCATGTGAATAGAGGGGAAATAATTTCACAGCAGGGCCAAATTGACTTTGGTGAGCATTGTGGCCCATTGGCCTATTTTTTATTGCCCTAGGTCACTTTTCATCAGACAGATATAAATGATCCAGATATTAAAAGTGATTACCGTAAAAAAAAAAAAAAACACATGGCAATCCACAACCAGGATATTCTTGTCATACATGTATGTTTGCTAACAATCAGTAATTCTAACAGTTAACAAAGGTATTGGGCAGTCAGCCTTTCACAGTATGGAGTCCAAAAGTGTTACAACGTACCATAATGTGCTTGCAGGAACTGGACTCACTGCATTGTTTTATATCTTTTAGTGTTTATTTTTGGTGTTGCTACTACATGTACATGTATTATGTACTGTCTCTGTTTCTTACACTGTGTAGATTTCTTATTTATCTTGCTTTAATATACTCTAGTCATTCTATTGACTGATATAAAGCTTATACACCTGTTAGTTTTGTTTTTGTTTTGGACATTTAAACAATAAAATGCTTTCTTTGGTTATTAGTATTGGAATTAATGTTGCTTACGCAGGTTATGTAAATTTTTTTCTGCAATAGCTGCAATATTAATTCCCATACTAACAAAGAAAGAAAGACATTTTATTGTTTATATCTGTATAAATAATCATATAATGTAGAATTAAGTTTGTTAAATATTTTATTATTGAAAATACATCATTGTATCTTTCATTAATGGAAGAGCCACTGCTCAAGAAATCTATACAGGTGGCTTGCTTGGTGGCATTAAAGTATTGATAAATGACAGTGGTTTACATAATTTTGATCCTAGGCTTCACAGTAGCAAGATCTGCATCTTAGCAATCTGAAAATTCAAAAAGTAGGTCACAGTGTCCTACTTTTGAGTTAACATATTCTGAGACCCCAGTATGCATCAACTGTAAAGATTTCTTGATCTTAGGTCTTTTAATTAATTCAAGTTAAAAAGATTTGACAAATAATGATCAAAATTAAGTATGTCACTGTGACCTGCTTTTTGGTTAGCATATCCCAAGGCTCCGAGGCACATCAACTGAGAAGGTTTGATGATCCTAGGTATCTTAGTATTCAGGCTAAAAAGATATTTAAAGTCAGTGAAAAATTCAAAAAGTAGGTCATTGTTAACCTATTGAATTAACAAATCTCTGAGCACCCAGATGTGTAATATATTAGATTTTTAAATGAAAAGCAGTAAAATTCAGAAAGTGGGTCACTGTCTTTTATAAGCTCTTCTGAGCAAAAGGCTCAAAGAGCTAATGCTATGGCCATTTGTGCGGTGTGCTTAACCTTTTTGGAAAAATGGGCCATGTCTCAAGAACCCCTGAGTCAATTTTTTTTCAAATTTGTCACAGAGTATCCTTGGCTCAAGGGCTTTCATTTATACTAAAACTAGGGATGTGTCCCTTAAACATAATTAGGGAAATAAAAACAAAAGTAGTGTTTGTTAAAAAAAATCTTCTTCTCAAGAACCACTGGGCGGATTATCACCAAACCTACTTACAAGGATGAGGATATGTTGTAGATTAGAAATTGTTCAAGGCATAACACTGGGGCAAAGGGCATGGTATCAAGGTCACTTCCAAGTTGACCAAAATTTATGTTTTGTTTAATCTTTGATATTTTGCCCACTGTAAGGCCTAGGATCATCAAATCTTGTCAGATGATGTTCGGACCTCATATCGTGAACTTGAAAGTAGGTCACGATGACCTACTTTTTGAATTTTGCAGGTATTCATTTCCATTTTAATTTTGATGCATAACTTAAATACTTTGAAGCCTATGATCATCAAAACTTGTCAGTTTATGCATCATGAGACCTTGAATTGTGTCAATCAAAAAGTAGGTCACAGTGACCTACTTTCTGAATTTTATGTCTAATCATTTTCTAAACATTAAAGGTCATTATTTCAGATGCTAAGAGGTTTAGAATCATCAAACCTTGTAAGTTGATGCATCTACCGGCCTTAAAACATTTATCATAAAGTAGGTCACAGTGACCTACTCTTGGAATTTTACAGGTATTCATTATCAAATTGTTTTAGAGGCATAGTTTTGACACTTTGAAGTATAGGATAATCAAACTTTGTCAGTTAATGCATCTTGAGTCCGCGGAGTGTGTCAACCAAAAAGTAGGTCACCTTGACCTACTTTTACAATTTCATGGCTTAATTTAAATATTTCAGATACTAATTGGCTTAGAATCATCAAACTTTGTCAGTTTATGCATCTTGAGTCCTTGGAGTGTATCGACCAAAAAGTAGGTCACCATGACCTACTTTTGGAATTTGATGGCTTTTTATTCAGTTATTAATTGGCTTAGAATCATCAACTGTCAGTTGATGCATTTTGGGTCCTCAAAATGTGTCAACCAAAAAGTAGGTCACCCTGACCTATTTTTTGCAATTTGATGGCCTTTTCAGTTACTAATTGGCATAGAATCATCAAACTATGTCAATTGATGCATCTTGAGTCCTCAAAGTGTGTCAACCAAAAAGTAGGTCACCATGACCTACTTTTGGAATTTTGATTGCTTTTTCAGATACAAATTGGCTTAGAATCATCAAATTTTGTCAATCGATGCATCTTGAGTCCTGGGAGTGTATCAACCAAAAAGTAGGTCACTGTAACCTACTTTCACAACTTCATGGCTAAATTTAAATATTTCAGAAACTAATTGGCTTGGAATCATCAAACTTTGTCATATGTTGCCATGCTGACCTAATTTTGGAATTTCAAGGCTTTATCCTTATATATAGGTTAGCAAGAGGCTTAAAACAGATGAGATTATAAGTTGTACAATTTTCAGAAAAGCGATTCTAGGCCCTTGGGCGTCTTGTTTTTTTAGGGGACACAACCCAAGGCCAGGTGCATCAGCAATTGTTTGATGATTCTAAGCCTATTGGTATCCAAGATATATAGCTAAAAAATGAAAATGGATAGCCATATATTTCAGAAAGTATATTAAATTGTATTTTATCAAATCAGTATGTTACAATATTTTAGTGGCCATACCTTAAGGCCTAAAAATGCACCAACAGAGAAGGTTTGATGGTCAGAGGCTTAAAAAATGTCCAAAATATGATTCTAATCCAATTTAAAAATTCTTAAAAATGAATTGCTGCAAAAATTAAAAAGTAGGTCACTGTGACCTTTATTTTGTAATATTTATATCCCAAAATCCATCAACCTACAATGTTAGATGATCCTAGGCCTCCAAATATCCATGCTTAAAAGATTTGAGTGCAGGCAATGAAATGTAAATTCAAAAGCAAGTTACTGTGACCAACTTTTGAACCGACACATTTGAGGACTCCAAAGTGCATCAACTATTAAGGTTTGGTGACCCTGAAGAACACACTTTCAAAATACAGTGGACCTTTAGATATCCAGACATTTCAGCTTTGGCACATTTTTCTCAGTAACAAATTTTAACATTATTTCGTCTCTTTAACCAGAATTCCGTGTTTCAGATCCAGACGGTCTATTTTTCCCACAAAATGCATTTTTACATTGTAAGAAGATTCAAATAGGTTTAAGATTTCAAAATGATAAGTTGTAAAAATTCGAAAAATAGATCACATTGACCTACTTTTTAGTTGACATACCCCAAGATGCCATATGACAAGATTCATAGACTACAATGTTTATCTAAGTCACTATGGCCCTGCTGTTCTTCGTCAGCAAAAATTTGCCCCTGTATATTCCTATGTAAAACTTTGATTTCTTATTTTGGCCCCACCTACCTGATTTAAACAATCTTGATTCTACACTACCTGAAGATGCTTTCATATAGATATGACTAATCATGGCTCTGCTGTTCTTGAGAAGATGATTTCTAAAAATTTTCCTTATGTATTCCTATGTAAAACCTTGATCACCCTTTGTTTCCCCACCCAACCCCCAGGGGTCAAGTTCTGAACTCATTAGAATCTGCACTATGTAATGAATCTTTCACTTAAGTTTCATCTTTTCCAGCACAGTGGTTCTTGAGTTTTTTAAAAGATGTCATTAATTATTCACCAATTCTTAATTATCTCCCCTTGAAAGAGGAAGTGGCCCTTTATTTGAACAAAATCATCTTCATCCAAGGATGCTTTGTGGCAAGGTTGGTTGAAATTATTGGCCCAGTGGTTCTTGAGAAGCCAAAAAATGTGAAAAGTTTTACAGACAACAGAATATCTTTGTTGGTGAGAGCTATTCAACCATGTCATAATTTTTCTGACCTTGACCTTCAAAGGAATACATACATTAAAGCAAACTGAAGAGAGCAATTCAACTGTGTCATAATTTTCTGACCTTGGCCTTCCCTACGATCTCTAAAAGCACTTTTCAAAAATTTAAATAAAACTTCACAAAAACTTCGTACTGGTAACATCAATTCAACTCTGTCATAATTTTCTGACTTTGACCTTCCTTAGGACCTTTTGAAGATTTTTTCTGTTATTAAACTTCTTACAATTCAGCATACTGTGTCATTATTATTTTTTTTTTTTACCTTGACCTTTCCTGTTACCTTGAATTTCACATTTTCCTCTTTTTGTGTTTAGTCCATCTTATTTCCATAAAGGATTATTTCATACATCTCCATGCACATAAATTTCTAGGAAAGCATTTCAGTCATGCCTACGTATGAGGTCATATATAAATTTGCTACATAAGGAGAATGAACTTGGAACCTGATGATTTCTCTAGACTATGCTGCAGGGAGCAGTGATGGACAACACAATAAAAAGTGTTAAAAACAAGAGGCCCAGGGACCACATCGCTCACCTGTGCACTATGGCTAGGAAAAAGCAGAAATCACTTCAATCTTGAAAGGTTGAAAAGTTTAAATATAAAAGTGGTTGGGGGGGGGGGGGGGGGGTCATGAATTGAACAAATTTGAATCTACATTATCTGAGGATGCTTCCATTTAAATATGACCAATCATGGCTTTGCTGTTCTTGAGTAGAAGATTTTTAAAGATTTAACCTATGTATTCCTATGTAAAACTTTGATCACCCATTGTGGCCCCACCCGACCCCCAGGGGTCATGTTTGAACAAACTTGAATGTACACTATCTAAGAATGCTTCCATATAAATATGACCAATCATGGCTTTGCTATTCTTAACAAATAGTTTTTTTTAAAGATTTTTACTATGTGTTCCTATGTAAAACTTTGATCACCCATTGTGGCCCCACCCGACCCCCGGGGTCATGATTCGAACAAATTTGTATGTACACTATCTGAGGATGCTACCATATAAATATGACCAATCATGGCTCTGCTATTCTTAACAAATAGTTTTTTTAAAGATTTTTACTATGTGTTCCTATGTAAAACTTTGATCGCCCATTGTGGACCCATCTGACCCCCGGGGGTCATGATTTGAACAAATTTGAATGTACACTATCTGAGGATGCTTCCATGTAAATGTGACCAATCATGGCTTTGCTGTTCTTGAGAAGAAGATTTTTGAAGATTTTCCCATATATTCCCATGTAAAACTTTGATCGCCCATTGTGGACCCATCAGACCCCCGGGGGTCATGATTTGAACAAATTTGAATGTACACTATCTGAGGATGCTTCCACGTAAATGTGACCAATCATGGCTTTGCTGTTCTTGAGAAGAAGTTTTTTGAAGATTTTCCCATATATTCCTATGTAAAACTTTGATCGCCCATTGTGGCCCCACCCGACCCCAGGGGGTCATGAGTTGAAGAAACTTGAATCTACACTACCTGAGGATGCTACCATATAAATATGACTAATCATGGCTTTGTTGTTCTTGAGAAGAAGATTTTTAAAGATTTTTTCCTATATATTCCTATGTAAAACTTTGATCGCCCATTGTGGCCCCACCCTACCCCCGGGGGTCATGATTTGAACAAACTTGAATCTACACTACCTGAGGATGCTTCCATTTAAATATGACCAATTATGGCTTTGCTGTTCTTGAGAAGAAGATTTTTAAAGATTTTTTCCTATATATTCCTATGTAAAACTTTGATCGCCCATTGTGGCCCCACCCGACCCCCAGGGGTCATGATTTGAACAAACTTGAATCTACACTACCTGAGGATGCTTCCATATAAATATGACCAATTATGGCTTTGCTGTTCTTGAGAAGAAGATTTTTAAAGATTTTTTCCTATATATTCCTATGTAAAACTTTGATCGCCCATTGTGGCCCCACCCGACCCCCGGGGGTCATGATTTGAACAAATTTGAATCTACACTACCTGAGGATGCTTCCATGTAAATATGACCAATTATGGCTTTGCTGTTCTTTAGAAGAAGATTTTTCCTATATATTCCTATGTAAAACTTTGATCGCCCATTGTGGCCCCACCCGACCCCCAGGGGTCATGATTTGAACAAACTTGAATCTACACTACCTGAGGATGCTTCCACATAGGTTTCATGTTTTCAAGCACAGTGGTTCTTGAGAAGAAGATTTTTTAATGATGCCATTAATTTTTTTACAAATTCTTAATTATCTCCCCTTGGAAGAAGGCGTGGCCCTTCATTTGAACAAACTTGAATCTCCTTTACCCAAGGATACTTTGTGGCAAGTTTGGTTGAAATTGGCCCAGTGGTTCTTGAGAAGAAGTCGAAAATGTGAAAAGTTTACAGACGGACTACAGACAAAATGTGATCAGAAAAGCTCACTTGAGCCTTCGGCTCAGGTGAGCTAAAAAAAAGTATTGCTGTGTCATTTGCAGCTGTAGAATATTGAAAACAATTTTTTACTTGTTCTACCAACTTTTCAATTATACATATAAAACTTTTGCTACTGTAATTATTATCGGAAAATCATATTCTTCTAAACAATATACAGCATACTGTAAAATCACTTATTTTCTTGGGGTCAAATTTTCGTGGTTTGATAAAATATTGGTTTAAAGAGATTTGATTTTGTGGGTTAAGGATAGACTTTATACTGTTAAGTAGAACTTTAACATTTAGTGGGAGACATGAATTTGTGGGTCTTTTCCTACCATGAAATCAATGAAAATTAAACCGCCACAAAAATAGTGATTTCACAGTATAGCCCTGTGTAACTTCATAAGCTCAGGTGAGCTACAGTTTACCTGTATCTTCACAACAACAAACAGATGATGAGTTGACACAAATGTATTTTTTCTCTACAGACATCAACATTTAAAAAATGATGAAAGATATGAAAATAGAACAGGAGATTTAAGATACAGAGAAACAAAACAGTCTTGCTAAACAAATGTAAAGAATATTGGTCATGAGGAGACATTTATGAATTTGACAAAAAACATCCAATTACTCTCTTCTTACTCGCTCTCTGTCCATCTAAATAAATAATCACTAAAATAACTTTGTCAAAGAGAAAATGCACAATGAATCTCTCCAACAATGGCAAAAATATGACCAGCAAATGTACATATGAAAATTCATTTTTCTCACATTAATGTTAAAATTGTTCGTTTAAAAAAAATAATAAAACAGACATGTTTTCTAATGAAATTGATCTTTCCTATGAAATTATTCTTTTTCTTAGAAGTCACTATCTTCTGAGGAATCTCCGAAGTTGTACTTGACTGAGGTCTTTGCTCGTCCCCCAGCTCTAGCGCGTGGTGCCACATCTACTTGCATGTCCTCCTCTAATAGGAAATCATCATCATCAGTCTCGGACTTCTTCTTCTACAAAATATAAAATACCTTGTCATTTTCATGATTTCATTTCTTAATTTGTGATGAAAAACCTTTATATTTATGTCCATAGGACATGAATGCCCCGTCCAGTGGAAAATATGATACAAGAGGCCCAAAGGGCTACAACGCTCAGCTGAGTCACTTTAGCCCTGCTGGTCTTCATCAGCAAGGACTATATTCTCTTATGACCAATATCTGCCCCCCCCCCCCCCCCCCCCAAATTAAACTTTGATGGAGAAATCTATAACTATGTTCTAAACCAGGGGAATGTCTGCAGACCTTAAGGATACACCAAAGGCTTTTTTCAAGATTTTCAACAATTTTGAGATTTTTGGCCAAGAAAAAGAAGTTAATCACTGCTTTATAATGCATGTAAAATTCTTGGTAATTATGAAATGGTTTTCTAATTATTTAACAATAATGAAACATAAACACTACCACATGTGAATGTTCCGTTATTGAAGCTTTTGATTGGATCTGTGACTGCCTGCTCATGAAAGACGCAATAAATCACTGTGACCACTTGGGGAATTCTTCACTAGCCACACAGAGGTTATCAGTAATTAGACTACAGGGACTCTAGATTTAGAGAAGGAGATCTAACAGATCACTGATGACCATAAAATAGGAGGTGGAGCTTAGCTCTTGCCATTTTGCCAGGAAATCTTTCTGATTCAGAATTGAACCTATTTTACTTAATTAAAAGCATCTTAATACAGAAAAGAACCTCCCATTCTTGTGAATATGCATAGGAAATATGGCTAAGTGACAGGTGTCCAAAGCTGAATCTCCAAGGTGTCATATATTCCTAGCTTTGACAGATTTTGTTGTGTAATGGGTTTGTGCCCTCTACTGTAAAGTAAGATCAGACAGTTTGTGGTATTATTTCAAAGGATTCAGCTCCCTCATTTATTGACCAATTTCTCTGAAAATTGGATGGGCTGCTTCTCAAATGTGTGTTCACAAAACAGTATCTCAGATTTTTGATATCTAGCTTAGTTTTGGAATTATTGAGGGAAATGTTAAATTAGGCTAATAAATTGGTAACATTGAAGGGCAAATGGCTGTAACTTTTGAATTAGAAGATTTATCAAAAATCTGAGATACGGTTTTTAAGTTCAATCTTTAATCTACCTTGAGGTAAAATGACCACTTTGAGGGGTTAAATACAAAAAAGTTGATTTATAAAATATTTAAGCACTAAGATTTACATTTTAATATTTAAATAATTTTTGAAGAAGTTATTAATTAAAGTTTAAATTAGGATAATTAAATAGTAAATTTAACAAGCTTTGAAATGATACATACTTTTATTATGTTATCTTTGATAATGAAAGAATTACATGCAAATTAAATTCTGGCATTTGGAAACCTTTGGTGTATCCTTAAAGCATTATCTATTTTCACCAGTCCATGATGCCACAAATTAAATATGATGTCAAGAAAATAACTCTAAGTTCTAAATTTCAATGATTTGAGAGAAAAGTGTAATTCATGTCGATATTTTGGTTAGAAGTCATCAATCACAGGCAGTGTTCGAAATTAGTGTCGGTCCGTCGGTTCTACGCCGACATACAATTAGAAAGACTCATGCACAGTATGACTAAATGGGTCCTTGAAATTATTTTGGGCCGAACGACGATTTGCTGGGAAACAAGTTAATGTCAATTGGATCTTCTTGAACCTTACCAGCAAGCTTGGAAAAAACACACTGTTGTTTTTTTTTTTTTTTTTTTTTTTTTATACAACGCTTGTCAGAACGTAAAGGCCCAAGAAGTTGCAATTCAGGTTAATGTACACTAATTATCTTTCCTGCATTTTGATTGGATATATTAAACAAATTGACCAATGAGCATCTTTAAAAGAAATTAGATTTGAGATGGGTAAAACTAGTTACTGTTATCAAGATCTTTTCATGATTTAATTTTTTCTGTGTGGTATAAACTTACGTATACATATGTATGCGATTACAAACTTTCCATGGAAAGTCCCAGTGTAATTAAAGCACATTTTATTAACATTTTTGGCAACCTAAACTGTGTAATTTTCTATTTGCGGATTTTAATAACAGAAATTGTAATACCGGGGAATTCGAGCCTGTGGAAAAAAAGTATGTTTAAGTAACATAAACACATTTAAAACTCTTTAGGTGTTTATATATGACCAACTAAGACTGTGTAACTTTTAATGTTTTATTGTTTTATATTGTTAATACTTTGAATTTAAATTGACATATTTTACACAAACCGATGAACTTACTGAGATCATCAATAAAAGTTTATTTTTCCAAAATATTTGATGGTACAATATATTATTTTTGGTCCTATGCTGCCTTGGAAGGACTCATGTAGCCCCTTTGTCTGTGGGTCCTTTGGACCCATACAAAATAATACTGAATTTCGAACACTGATCGCAGGTCTGCCCCAAATCAATCTTTTTATATTATACAATGATGGACTCTTTTGGTGGTGAATATGCTTTGATATTCACCAGAATAATATCAATATTGACCAAGGCAAAGGCATTTTACTGGTGAATATCAAAGCATATTCAACACCAGAAGAGTCCATAATTGTTTTATTTTATAGTCGGATTTGAATAACAAGTAATTGAAGGCTGCATGGCAACACCATTTTCATTAACGAACTTCTGTCACAGAAAGGTTAAAAAATGTCCAGATTACAAGTTATAACTTCGATGTTTTTCTTTCATAAGGTGTAAGACATTTCCTGTCAAAATGTTTGGCTAAAAACCTGGCAATCGCTTTGCCAAACGTTTTTCCTGTTCAGATACACAGCTGCACCATTGTTTACATTTTATTTGAGGTGGCATTTGTGATGTCACAACCTCAGCTGCACAAGCACTGATCCTTCGGTGAATACGGCTTCATGAAAATTCAGATGGACGTCAGACACTTTTCATACAGAAAAGCTTCTGAGCTCAAGTGAGCTAAAAAAATTCTTTTCTTTCTTCATCTACATGTAAATTAATAGTAAAGTGATAAATGAGAAATCACAGAGAGGGTCAAGGTAAACATTACTCTTGCATTGCTCTTCTCAATGTCCATGTATCTGTGTATCAAGTTTTAATAAAAATATTTTGAACACTTTCTTTAACAACTACACTGAATGCAAAATTGGTGAAAGCGAGGTGAAAGTCACAATGAAGTCAAAGTCAGAAATTTTTGACATAGTGGAATTGTTGTCAACAATATGTATCAGTGTTTTAAAGTTAAATGAAAATATCTGAACAGTTCTTTAAAGCTTAGCTAAATGTAATATGAAAAGGTTCAGGTCAGAGCAAAGAGAAAAAAATTGATGCAGTTACTAAACAGTTAAATCCAATATGATTTTGTGTTCAAGATTGACAAAATTATGTGGAACAATTTATTAGAAGTGAATTAACTAAAAGTGGCAAAAAGGAAGAGACAGACAACTGGAGCACTGTATGCCCCATCAACACACATGTATATAACAGGATATAAAACCTTGCAACCTCCTAGTTTTTCTTTACCTTTTTCCCTGCTGCTTTCTTGGGCAGGAATTCTTCCTCTGAGAAATCACTATCTGAGAAATTCTTGGCTGGTCTTTTCTTGTTTGTCTTCTTCGGTTTGCTTTCACCATCAGATTCATCTGTGGACTTTTTCTTCGGTTTAGCTGCCTTCTTAGGCTTAGCCTCCTTGGGTGGTTTTTCTGTGTAAAAAGATTGAAAATTATTGAACTCCAAATTAGGACATATTCCAGTTAACAGAGAAAGATGAATATCAAAGTCAACAATTTATAAACAGAACCAGCTAACCCAATGACTTTACACTGCCTCACTGACTGAATTCACAAAGAATTCCTTCTTTTACCAAAAAATGGTCATCAAAACTAATAACAACAGCTTCTTCTAATTGCATTTGTTTACTTTTTCAAAGCATACAACTTAATACATGTCTATAAACATAGGTAATCAAAGATTACGAAGCTCACCTCGACGAAGGCTATCTATAAGTAAGGCAAATCTCACATCATATTTTTTCTAGTTAGTGTTCATCCCAAGATCAATATGATCTTAAATTCACTGTCAAGGAATTTTTGTTACATCACTCAAAGCTTTGTGTCCAATATTTCAGACTTAAGGTATCACTCTAAAAATTGTTGCAAATTGAAGATTGGTATCAGGACCAAGTCACCTAGGAAGGCCGAGATAGTTGCACTTGAAACAATTAAAATACAATTAAAATTTAATTCATTAATATTGAGTGATGTAACTGAACTGAACTGAATTTATTGATCTCTTCACAATTTTACAATTGTATAGCGAGATATAAATGTAAACTACAATGATGAAAAATAAAAACACATATATGGCATGCGTGAGTATGAGGATAGACAAATAGTACAATTATAGGTTTAGGTCTTTACTAGTTTGGGGAGCACGTTTTAGTAATTTTTTTAATAAATATACAAAGTTTTCTTAAAAATGACTGTTTATCTGAATTCATTATTTCTCTAAATGTAATTGTATTTTTGAATCGTAATTGTTTTTGTGTTAAACATATATTTCTTTCACGTGTCATTGCCGTACAATTTAATATGTAATGGAATTCATCTCCTATTCCATTTAATTGACATTTCTTACATAGTCTAATCTCTCTTGGTTCATTTAACCAACGTCCAGTTTCAATTGGCAAATAATGATTACAAGTACGGAATTTGCAGAAATTTATGGCTTCTTTTCGTGATAGAATTTCTAAATATTTTTCAAATTTTAGTTCGTCTTTGTATATTCTATAACTTAGGGTCTTTGATAAATTTTGAACATCCGAATTCCATTTTTGTTTAAATTGATCTATTAAAGTTAGTTTTACTTTCGCTCTTAACCAATTTGGATTGAAGGCTTGACTGTTCCAAATATTTGAAAGTCCATAATCGTTTAAGATATTTAAGACATTATTTATCCAAGTAATCTTCTTAGTCTTTTGATTTACGGTATCACTTAATTTAAACAGCAGACTTGATATTTTTGTTTCTTTTCCAAGTTTAAGTTTACACCAATAGGAAATAATACGTGTTTGTATTTCAATGGACATGGGATGTCGACCGAGTTCACCATACACCATACAGTCCGGAGTAGATTGTTTAAGGTTAAGAAGTAATTTACAAAATTTTAGATGTACTCTGTCTATACAATTGCATTGTTCGAAAATCCCCATACTTCACATCCGTACAACAATATAGGCTGAACAATTTTAACGGAGACACTTCAAGTTTAATTCAAATTAATTAATTACAACTGAATTATATCTTACTTGTGACACTCATTTTTGCCCCTTTATAAACAAAATTTCTGTCCATTGTTCTCATTTACACTCAAATCTAAAGACTAATACATAAAAAGATCACCTTCTGTTTCAGACGTAACAGGACACAAACTTCAGCACACAGAAAAGAAAATTTCCTCCATAATTAAAATTAATTGAACAAATTTTTTATTAAAGGATTTGCACTTACATTTGGGCATTTTTTGGCCAAGTTTGCATAATCATATGGCAAAGGAAGAAAATTATATGCCTCATTTTAACATATAGAGATGTAACACTGGACACTGAAGCCTTCCAACAAACTTTTTTTTTAAATTTACTTAATTGTTAAGTTTTTACTTTGAATCAGATCACAGGCAACTTTAAGAAAATTTTAACTTAATAAATAAGTAAACAATTGGACAAATTTTCAGTTTTATTTAAATAATATACATTGTATTGTATATGCCCCTTTCTGCACAAATGTCATTTTATCTTCTGTCAAGAGATCAATCTTTATCTTTTCCAAGTTAAAGAGTCACAGAAGTGATCAGTGGCCATTCTATGACCTGAAAAGAAAAGAAAAAAATGGTGAAAAGGTAATTTGACAAGGATATTAAGATCTATACTCGTACTTTGATAGTGATGTAACACTGATCTCATGATATTTTCACAAATTTAACTTGGACACAAAAACTGGTGTCCTATGTTACATCACGTAATGAAGTTAAAGAATGACAGAACAATGTATAATACATACTATTTCACTCAAGTTTATTGTGTGTTTTGCACTTCTTAAAACACCAATTAGGTATTTTTGTCAGAAGCCAATCAACAAAAAAATATGCACATTCATAAATAGTGATGTAACAATGACACATTCTGTTGTGGCTTAATAATCTTGTCAAAGTTACATCTTTTGTAAATTTTCATATATTTTCTAAAATTTTCTCTAAAATAGAGTTTACAATGGTTATTACTTGATACAATTAAATTAAGCTCAATCAGTTGAAATTTAATCACATGTAAATTAACATTTTTGAATTAAAAGATTTAGGTAATACTTGATTGGGGGGCGTGATGTAACTGTGGACACAATCAGTCCAACCATAGTGTGAAAATAAATAAGCATAATTCTTATATTAATGTAGCATAGTTCAATATTTACAGTTTATTAGAAAATTAATTCTTATTTCTTTGCAAACACGCAAATCTGGCATTATATATGTTTCAAAATACATCCTTAAATCGCCGAAAAAGATGAGGTCCCCAAAAAATGAGAGACGTAACATGTAAATGACCTACCTACTACTCGCGTCTCCTGTCATCTTTTTCTTGGAACTGATCCAACACGTGCACGGGTCTCACCAAAAATGAAAGTAGAGACCAGAAAATGTCATACAAACAGGATGTCGTCCTCTGGTCACCCGAGTATTTGATGTATGACACGTGTATACAGACGTAACGTTTTGACACGAAAATACAGATAAAATTATGATGATTATTTTTGAAATAATACTTTCACATTTGAACACAGCCATAGTTCGTAAATCTTTTACGACGTCTCTAATTGCTATAAATAGAACATATCGATCGAAGTTTCCTTCGATTGTATCTGAAAGCGGCTGTGCGCGAGACGTAACAAAATTGACACGAAATGTTACATCCCCAAGCATAAAATTTAACCATTGTTTAATTTTAAAAATATTCAATATTTTTTGACAAACCCAGTAAATTTAATAAATAAATTTGTATATAATAAACGAATCAAGAAAATTAGGTGGAATGATTTTATTTACTGCTGCTATTCCTTCATTTCTTCGGACCATATGTAAAAATGTCACAGAGATTGTCCACTGAATGCATCAAAAACAATCATTACAAGTTTGATTATTCGCTTGACAATCATTAAAACATCATTAGTTATTAAATATGAGCATCAGAAAATTATTAAATAAGTTTATTCATCAAAGTTGTGAAAGAAAAAGAAATAAATGGCATTTTAGATAGACGTAACGAAAATTCCTTGACAGCGAATTTAGGATCATATCCATTCAAGTTTGGTTTAAGAAGGACTTATAGATACTTGGAAATAGACCTGCTCAAAAAACTTCTAACCTGTTTACTAATCAAGAAAATTTTGGACAGTTCCAACAACCAAAGCAAGTCTGGAAGTTTTCATCCTTAGATGTACCATCCAAGCTGTTTAATCATAACATGCCATAATATTATATAGCTACTCCAAAAACATTACTCTGGTCACCCATCTGGAAAATGTAGGTCAGATTCAGAATCCAGAACAAGTCTGAAAGTGTCCATCCTAAGATACATCATCCATGCTAATTTGATTAAAATATGGCTAAAATTCACTCATCTGGAAAATCTAGGTCAGATTCAGCATTCGAAGCAAGTGTGGTAGTGTCCATCCCTAGATGCATCATCCATGCAATTTTGGTCCAGGTAGGGCTTATAGTTACTTGGGAATAGACCTGCTCCAAATATAGGTCAGATCCAGCATCCGAAGCAAGTGTGGTAGTGTCCATCCCTAGATGCATCATCCATGCAACTTTGGTTCAGGTAGGGCTTATAGTTACTTGGGAATGGACCTGCTCCAAAAACTTTAACCTGGTCACTCATCTGGAAAATCTAGGTCAGATCCAGCATCTGAAGCAAGTGTGGTAGTGTCCATCTTTAGATGCATCATCCATGGAAGTTTGGTTCAGGTAGGGCTTATAGTTACTTGGGAATGGACCTGCTCCAAAAACTATAACCTGGTCACTCATCTGGAAAATCTAGGTCAGATCCAGCATCTGAAGCAAGTGTGGTAGTGTCCATCTTTAGATGCATCATCCATGGAGGTTTGGTTCAGGTAGGGCTTATAGTTACTTGGGAATGGACCTGCTCCAAAAACTTTAACCTGGTCACTCATCTGGAAAATCTAGGTCAGATCCAGCATCTGAAGCAAGTGTGGTTGTGTCCATCCCTAGATGCATCATCCATGGAGGTTTGGTTCAGGTAGGGCTTATAGTTACTTGGGAATGGACCTGCTCCAAAAACTTAAACCTGGTCACTCATCTGGAAAATCTAGGTCAGATCCAGCATCTGAAGCAAGTGTGGTAGTGTCCATCCCTAGATGCATCATCCATGCAAGTTTGGTTCAGGTAAGGGCTTATAGTTACAGTGCGGACTCGTTATTACGATGTTCATTTTGTCACGGTAAAATATCGTAATACCGAGGGCAACGTAATAAAAGTTCCCAATAAAATCCAGTAAAACATTGTTTTGCAAGCTTGTTGTTGTATTAGGAGGTGTATTTTTCTCCTTTTGTTTCCTTCTTCTGTTCAAATTCTTCATTAAAACGCTTTATACATATAATTTATTAATAACTTATCTTGAATAGATATCTTCATGATACTATTTCTTCTATTTCCTTCATTTTAAAAGAAATGTGCACATTTTTTATAAAAACTTCGGCAATCTTCATTTATCTGCCGCCATTTCCTTTTACTTTCGTTTCTATCTAGATAATGCGTTCGTAAAATTTTCAATGTCTTCGTATCGTTACTACATAAATAACAACAATGGGCGGTTTTGGGTGTTCAATGAGCTTAGAGCTGCAGTGAACAACTGATGAAAGTGGGCAGTGTGATAGGCATATTCCTGGACAGGATTTGAGAACACACAATCTAAATGTCAAAATAAATTTGAATTTTTAAATTACTGAACAGAGTTCAATTAGCAGTTCAGCAATTATCGATTTGTATTTCTGTTGACACCTGTGAGGTAGTCCAAGCCACTATCCAAGCTGTTAAAACGTTAGTGGAGTTCAAATTTTGCCAAAATTATGTTTGATACCCAAGCTGTCAATTCCCTCTGTTTAACTGCAAACGAAATTACACATTACGTATTTAACATACATGCATACGATTAAATGTAACCCTTTATTTAATAAATTAATTTTACTTATTAACCATAGTAAAAAAAATAATAAAATAAACTTTACAGAGATAGATAAACTAGAGACTACATTTATAAATAAACAGTTTAATTGTTCAACAATGGCTTTGACACGTCTCCAATTCTGCTGACCTCGCTAGAACAGTCAAGGTGTGTGCAGTCAAGCGTCACTAATCACCTAACGGCCCTGCAAGTTAACACTCTGTCAGAGCACAGGTGTTTCAATGTTTATTTAGCGTCTCCTTAATTGTCTACAGTCGATCAACACTGAATAAACACGGGGTGAAAAAAAATTTTGGACAGAATTTTTACATCGTAATACCGAGTCCCAGCATTTTAGGACATCGTAATAAACAGTTCTATTTTGTATAGATTTGTTAAGAAATGGTTTTGTGCTTTGAATTTACAACGTAATAAGCGTTCTATCTTATAAAACCGTCACCGTAATAACGAGTCCGCACTGTACTTGGGAATGGACCTGCTCCAAAAACTTTAACCTGGTCACTCATCTGGAAAATCTAGGTCAGATCCAGCATCTGAAGCAAGTGTGGTAGTGTCCATCTCTAGATGCATCATCCATGCAAGTTTGGTTCAGGTAGGGCTTATAGTTACTTGGGAATGGACCTGCTCCAAAAACTTTAACCTGGTCACTCATCTGGAAAATCTAGGTCAAATCCAGCATCCGAAGCAAGTGTGGTTGTGTCCATCCCTAGATGCATCATCCATGCAAGTTTGGTCCAGGTAGGGCTTGTAGTTACTTGGGAATGGACTTGCTCCTAAAACTTTAACCTGGGACGCCGACGCTAACGCCGACGCCGGGGGTATAGCATAAGCTCATCTCGACTTCGTCGAGGTGAGCTAAAAACCAAGAAAACCAGTCATCCCTTTCCAAAATATTATCAACATAATCCATTAGGCTCTTTGAAAAGTTAGTAAATATCCAGGTGTTTCAATGTGAAAGTAACTGATATTTGTAAATCAGTCCTCCACAACTGGCATTTATAAATCACAGTTAGCCTCAACATGCAAGAGTTAGGAGGAAACTGAACAGAATTCATCACCAGACCTGACATAATGACATCTTCCTCCTCATCATCAGAGATTGTAAGGACAGGCTTCTTTGTGTTTAACAATTTTCGCTGTTTTGGTTTGGTCTCATCATTTGACTTAAATGCTTGTGCTATAGATGGCTGCTTGGGGTCCGCTAAAGCAGAACAGTAGGACACATTGGAAAAACCATATTTGAATTCAAAGGAATCCTATTTCCAACTAGTTTAAGACCACAGAAATTGTAGATAAGTATTCCAGTACATCTAATATCTCAAAGTACATGTATTCCAGTACATCTAATATCTCAAAGTATTTCAGTCTATCTAATATCTCAAACAATTGAAGTATCATGCTCTATGTAAAATTTACAAAGGCAAAGCATTACTGTATTTGATAAATATTACGGGTGTCTTAAGAATACTTGGTGACTTTTTGAGTAGAATCACCAGATAGGGCCAATTTTAAAGTACTCTGTAATTCCCTTATTTGAACTTGTAAGATCTAGGACTTGAAATCATCTGATCTTTTTTGATCATCTTTCCACTTTGATATCAATGATGAATACATGTATAAAGTTAGAAAGCCAAAAAGGCAAATTTTTAAAGGTAGAATTTTCTGATTTCTTGGTCAGCATGCATATTTTATGTCTTTTGGCTACATATATACATCAAGAGGAAAAAGGAATTCATTCAGAAAGAATAACAATTTTTAATGTAGGGGGGACAGCACATCTTATAAAACAAAAGTCATCTGAAAGAATCAGCAAAGTCATCTGAAAGAATCAGCCAGTCTTAGCTATGAATTTTATTTTGAAAGAAATAAGACTCTGATGGTGTACCCAAACAGGTGGACTGTACATAAAATTGTTTACAGATCTATAAAACACAGTGATTAATCTTGAGTTTCAATGTGGCGGCTTTCATAAAGCTAATAATTGCTGCTGATTCTTTGCTTTGTTCCTCCTATACACAAACATCTACCTTTTTTGGCTGCTGGCTTCTTCTTTGCTGCAGGTTTCTTGGTGGCTGCTTTAGGCTCTGATATTGTCTTAAAAATATCATTCTCCATCTTATCATCTTCATCATCACTAACCACTGTGGGAGCTGAATCTAAAACAGTCACAAGAATTCATTCACAAAATATTATCTATAAAGCAAAGACATCATGCTTTTTCTATGCACTATATTATGTGTGGTACTATATTTCTGAATCCCAAGATTCAGGCCATTAAAATTTCTACTTTTTTGCTGGGCAGTACAATGTTAGTTTTAAAATTTACAATCATTGCATGAAAGGATTTTTTTTGTGGAAATGCAGTATTTGACATTATTACATTGGCACCTATGGATATGAGAAAGCTGAACTTCTGACCTTGTGAAGTGGCTGACTTCCATGTCAGGGCATCTGACTTCTGAGATTCTCCCTCTCCTTCATCTGAGGAATCCAGAAACTCCATAGCAGTTCTACCCAAACACAGTAGATAATGAATGAAATAATTACAGTCATCATCACATCTAGTGATAATAATGGTGATAATTGATGTCAAAGGATGACTAATATGTAAGCTGATTTTCTTCATCTTACAAAACCTTATAAATAAATGACGTATTGTAAGCTATGTTTCACACTCTTATAAAAACTTCTAATACCAGTAATCTACATTTCACTCTTATGCTAAACCTTATTAAGCTGTATTTCACTACTTTACAAAAGCTTACTTCTTGGCTTTAGTTTTCTTAGTAGCCTTGATGGGTGAGTGATCATCTTCTATGACAGGGTTTGATCTGTAAAAAGATTAAACAATTAATTAAGAATATGGAATTTCATAAACAGTATCAAAACATGTGGAAGTCAGATCTTGTCATTATCCCAATATCTTTCATCGTAAATAATGTATCAAGTTCTGCCATTACAACACACATGTAGCTACCACTGGTAAAACATCTACTGTGTTATACAAAAATAAATAAGAACAAAAACATTTTTTAAAAAGCAAGCCAATAGTTAATCGCTATCTAGTTTCAAAGGAAATCTAAACATTTTTCATAATTGTCTTTGACGTAAATTGTTGAGCACTTATAGACTATATCTGATAAGTTCACCATTGATGATTAGACAGTGTTTGGCTATATTATGACCTTTCTCAGACCATTGGGTACTCATCTACAGTTAATAGATGGACAACCAAGACAACACAAATATATTTTCTCCCATTGTAGGAGACAGAATCATCTTTAACATACAAAACCCAGAGAATCTGTACTTTACAGTGTCATTGGCCTAAATAATAGAGCTTTCCATCTGTAAGATTCCAGGGGTAAAGAAGAATATTTTGAAATTCTACAGGATTTTAAAACATAGCCTAGTTTGGGAGACAAACCTTTTATACTGGGGATACATTAATGTATAAAATAAGTTTGGAGAGGGATCATTGCTTATTTTTGTTAGCTTTGTACAAAGTTAGGAGTCACATCAAAGATGTCATAGGGAATCACTAATATCTTGTTACCTGCTGAAACGCACCAAAGGATGACCGCACTTAAGGACATGCAAAATTTGTGACAAAATAAACTTTCAAAACCAGCATCAAATCTGCAACTTTACATAATTACATTAAATAATAAAATAAAGTGCCCTGCCACAGCATGATACGCCCGTCAAATATTGTTCAATTGTCATAAACAGTTTAGAGTGCAAGAAAATCATGTCAACCTTGATACAAGGATTTCAATGATTTTTCCATTCCCTTTAATATTTGTTTATACATCTCCTGTGGTGTAGGCATTAATTATAACAAATATTACATTATAGATCCTCAACTGGTTGTGTTAGAGCTTGACAAATGTCCATCTGCCCCCCCCCCCCCCCCCCCAGCTTTCAGATTTGAGAGACATGATGCTCTGAATTAGTTGATATTTTCAAAATATTAAATAAAAATATCATATTAAACAATATCAATTTAGTCTTAACAACTTAATCTATATCAAATTAATATTAAAAATAAAAGGCTGGCCATCAAATGACATATGCTATAAACTGACCAGCAGTTCTTCTGTCTAATTCCCAAAAGATACAGATAACAGCTGCTTGATCAGAGATCATCTAACAGAAATGATTGAGACAGCTAGCCTCCCTACACTGAACTCATTAATTAATCTTTAACTGCATGGATGCATGTCCACTCATTAATCCCAATGGATGAATGGATCTATACATACTATCTGCTTTGTAGTGCAATAAAAATGCATATTTATGTCACTCTGAAATTAAATTTAAAAACAAAGATTTTTTTTTTTAATTTGTTACGAAGATTTATAAAAAGAAACAAAAAACTTGTGTAATCTTGATGCAACATTTTTAATAAGGTTCCTGCAATTTACTCTTAGATTTGTAGGGACTATCTACCATAATTAAAAACATTATTTTTAAATACTTGATTTTTTTTAGATTTAATGTCAGACTGGTTTTAAGCTGCAATCCCGAGTATAATTAGTTTTAATTATATTATATAATAATTATATTAATTATATTATTTAAATTATAATTTGTTATACAATATCAAATAAGTTTTAATTACTTTTCACCAAATTCATTTTAAAAGTTCGGATAGCCAACTATTTAATCCAACACAGCTGATTCTTTTTGCCCAGTTCCCAAGAGATATAGATAACACCTGCTAGATCAGAGATGCTCTACCAGTTAGCTCCTCACACTAAACTCATTAATTTCTCTCTAATTTGACATGCAATTTTCTGTTATCAAATTCTTCTTGACCAGTGCTTGATAATTACACCCATGGGAGAGGTGGAATTTTTCCTTGTAACATACATTTGTTATAGATTGCTTTAAAGTATATTATGAAAAAAATAAGTATTTTCTTGATTTAACATTTTTTTAATAAGGATACTGCAACACTCTTGCATTTTTTGGGATTGTGTAATCTAATAGTAAAAAATATATATTTTTTTTTAAAATTTCACTTAAATTAAAGGTCAAAGTGACCTTGAAATAGGTCGCGACACACCTTCTACCTAAGATGCATAAATTGACCAAGTTTGATGATTCTAAGTCTTATAGTTTTCTAGTTATGAGCCGGACAGGATTTTTTCCATATTTGGCCATAGCATCTTAATTAAAGGTCAGAGCGACCTACTTTCAATGTGCGACACACCTTCTACCCAAGAAGTATCAGCTGACAAAATTTGATAATCCTAGGCCTAATAGTATTAAAGTTATGAGCCGGACACAATAAAAGCTAACAGATGGACAGACGGACAGACAGATGGACGGACATGAACGCCATAACATAATAAAAATATGCATTTACATTTGGTTTTTAATTTGTTTTCTTAGTCGAGAGCAATCAAGATTTCTTGAATCTCCATACAATAATGAGGATGCATGCTCACTTTCTTACTGACTTTATACATATACAGTCAGCGCATGTTTGTCTACTGTCTTCCCTTTGTAGTTGTATATTTGAACTAGAAATATGTCCATAGGACATGAATGCCCTGCCGAGGGTACATTAGTAATGCAACGTGAAAATTTGTATTAGTGTTTGAAATTTGATGAGAATATCTTGAAAAGTTCCTTTAAAATTGAAATCTAAAAAGTTGGATATAGATGATAAATTCTCACCAAATTATGTATAAGCTTACATAAATACATCTTAAATGGTTTCTTTAAAACTAAGCAAAATGCAAATTTAAGAAAAGTGAGGTCAAGGTCACAGGAAAGTTCAAAGTCAAACATTTTTTAATGTAGGTAAATAGTTCTCACAAATACGTATCAGCATATGAAGTTTGATAAAAATATTTTGAATGGTTTCTTTAAAACTGAGTTAAACACAAATTGAGAGAAGTAAGGTCAAGGTCAAAGGAAAGGTAAAGGTCAAAAAATGTTGATGCAGTTGCATAGCTATCATCAATATCTATCAGCAAATGAAGTTTGATAAAAATATCTTGGATAGTTTCTTTGAAACTGAGCTAAATGCAAAGCGCAAAGGAAGGACAGACAGAAGGACGGAAGATGGACATGACAAACACTATATGCCCCGGCCATATTCATGGTGGGGCATTATTAACAGAATTATGTCAAAATGAGATTAATAGAAAAACATGCGCTCGTGGTTTAAAAGAGAAAAAAAACTGATTCTTCTTTGTACATTTGCTCCTTCTGTTGTAATCAAAGGTTAAATTGTCAGGCACTGATTTAAAATCATCTGAACTTGCATGGACATGGCCATATTCTTAATTTCATTTTGAAACCTTTGTAAATACTGTATAGCAGGGTGCTAACTTTGACTTATCTTAGCGGATTTGTAGTAGCCCGCTAAAATTCTAATTGCTAAATTTGCACCTTTGCTTGTTTCAAACCCTATTTCATTTGGTACTGGTTTTTACTCCAACTCTTGCTTAAATAGATACTCAAACGTACATTAAAAGTACTGAAATTCATCTAAAATGTGAATTTCTTCTCTTTGCAAAGTCATGGAAATCTGTGTCTGCCAAAATATTGTAGATCACTAAAGTTTCATGAAACCTTATTTTCACAATACAGAAATCTGCTTATTTATAAATGAGACAAAATTTTCACAAATTTTTTGTTGTGTTGTGTATAATCTTTAATACAAATATAAGCCAGAATAAAAATTTCGTGAATAAAAAGTGATATACAGAATTTCTCGTTCAAGGATCAACAAAATACTTAGTCAGATAACCAGGAACAACTCTGAAATTTGCCTCTTATAGTTCAGTGTTATTTATTCTCTATCAGTATCACCAAACATAACATGACAATACTGCACCTGAAATACAATACGCGACCACTGCTAATTTTACTAAACTGCTTTTAATCTTTGAAGTTCTTAACTTAAAGACACATGTATTTGATGGTGGAGTCTCTTATACACAATTTGAGTACCCTGCTAGATAGGAAATAGTACTGTATGTTTTTACTCACTTCTTAGAAACAGGTGCTTCATCTTCTGAGCTCATCACTACTGGATCCTCTTCCTCATTATTTACAGCTACAAACTCTTCATCACTGTCAGACTTAATAGCCTCCTCATCCGAGTCAAAACTGTACTTAGTTGCCTTAGATTCTACAGAAATTAAAGTATAACCTTGATGTTCTGTATAAAATATCATGCTATGAAATTAAATAAAATACTCAGAGATATAGTTAAAGGATATGTATATGTTCATCTCTACACACACATTTGTTACTTGTCTACCTACTTTCTCGTTTTGGTCTTTCTTTTTTAGGCTGGAAATTTTCCATAAAGCTGCCATCTAGATCTGAGCCTGACATGTCATCATTTGATTCTTCTGAATCAGACCAAGGATTCCTCTTTTTCCCTTTATTCCCTTTCTTCTTGGGGCTTCCGGAGGTATCTTTGGGTTTGCGTACTAACAAGTGGATATAAACATCATATAAAATCATAACCTTCTGAATTGCCAACAAGAACTACTGTGACAGATCACCCCCCACCCTTCCCAATCTCCTTTTGAAATCCATCTGTAATTATTCTCCTATGTAAATAAAATTGGTTTACAGTATAACTTTGTACAGAATAACATTTTATAATGTTAGTATGCTTCATTTTATTTTTACTTAAGGAAATAAATGGTCTGAATTATTAGATTTTATGCCATTCCAAGACAACTCCGTAAACTTGCACTAAATAATAAATTTCTCTCTCTGCCCTCTAAAAACTTTTAAAAACAAAAGCTTTTACATTCTGTGAAGCTACTGTTGTTTATGTCAATATAATACTTTTTTTTTTTATACAATTATATATATTTTGGGATGATCTTTAGACTGTTTTAATCAAGATCTTAACAAATCTTGATTTTTGGGTAAAATGTATATTACTAACAAAATGGAATACCACAAATGTATACTGATGTTATCTTTTGATGTTAAACTGTTAAATTGTTATAATCCTTGGGTCTAATTTTTTGAGATTCTGCAAATGATACAATGTTACGAAACATGTTGGGAGATAACGTCATAAATAAATATCATCCTAACTACATCCTTGAGGTACAGAAGAGTAGAATTATAAACACTGACTTCGTTTCTTTTTTGCTGGTTGTTCAGCATCTTCAGTCTTGACTTCTCCGTTGACTTTCGTGGGAGATTTGATGCCGGTCTTTTTCTCTAATCGATCTGCTAAACTTAATTGTTCCATGTCCTCCTCCTCATCTTCCTTGTCAAAATTCTCCATCAAATTCTTGGCTTCTTTCTTTATCTTAAAACAAATTTAATAATTAAGGAACTAGGAACATACAGACATTTACTAGGATGAAACAGATTGAAAGTTAAAGCCCTATTTATATCAAAATCATTATTTCTTTGCAATCTTATTAATCATGCTGAAATTTAGAAATTAGTTGATGGAAAAAGTGAAAAAAATTGGATCATCGCCTATAAATTATAGCATGGCCCTAACACTAAATAAACTGGCATAAAAGTGGTAAAAAGCCAGATGACTGTCCAAAGGTAAAACTAGAACTGTCCAAAAGGGACAAATACCCCCCACTGGGTTTTTCAGAGAAGGTGTCAAATCACTAATACTTTATAGATCTATAAGTGTTCACAATTTGCTTAAACATTTAGAGTGAAAATATAATTGCTCATTATATTTTTTTAATGAATGAAACTAAGGTGCAGCCCAATAAAACATCAATACTAACATTGTTTTTTCATTACATTGAAAATATAAATTGCAACTATCTGTCATCTTTGTGAGACATGACACTCTGCAAATTGATTGTTGAAAAAAAAAAAATCATATTTAATTATACAAAATCAACCTCGATAACTTTATATCAAATTCATTTTAAAAATAAAAGGCTGGTCATCCATTAACTATGTATTTTGACAGACTATAAATTAAAATTAAGAGAGTTAAATAACAGATCTTTATTTCTTTCTGCCCAATTCCCAGGAGATAAAGATAACACCTGCTTGATCAGAGATGCTCTAACAGCTTCCCACACTGAACTCATTATTAACTGGATGCATGTCCACTCATTACTCCCAAGGAACAAATGGATTTACGCTAACTGCTTTGTAATGCACTGTGTACAATAGAAAAGGCATATCTATGTCATTCTGTTGAAAACAAAGAATTTTTTCTTTTAATTTGTTACAAAGCTTTATATAATGAAAAAAAAAGAACTGTGTAATCTAGATGCGACATTTTTTAATAAGGGTACTACATGACTCTTGGATTTGTAGGGACTATCTATCAAAAAACTTTTTTTAAATACTTGGTGATTTTATTTTTCGTTTTAATGAGTAGTTTAAAGCTGCAGTTCACATTTTTGTACAGATGTACCAAATGGCAGTTCTAGATTGTATGTCTCAAACCTATATAAATCCAAAGTGTCTAAGTCAACAAGAGGCCCAGGGGCCACATCGCTCACCTGAGCACTGTGGCTAGGAAAAAAGGAAAAATCAGTTTAGTATTGAAAAGCTTAAATGCATAAGTGGTCCTTACCTACCCCTAAGAAAGGGGGGGGGGGGGGGGTCATGATATGAACAAACTTGAATATACACTAACTAAGGAGGCTTACATAATTTTTTGACTAACTGTGACTTTTTTCTCTACAAGTTTGAACTTTCATTGTGGCCCCACCCTACCCCTGGAGGTCATGATTTGAACAAGCTTGAATCTACACTATCTGAGGATGTTTCCGTATAAATATGACAAACCGTGGCTTTGCTGTTCTTGAGAAGATTTTTAAAGATTTTTCCTATATACTCCTATGTAAAACTTTGATCGTTCAATGTGGCCCCACCCTATCCCCGGGGGTCATGATTTGAACAAACTTGAATCTACACCACCTGAGGATGCTTCCACATAAATATGACCAATCATAGCTTTGCTGTTCTTGAGAAGAAGATTTTTGAAGATTTTTCCTATGTACACCTATGTAAAACTTTGATCATTCATTGTGGCCCCACACTACCCCCGGGGGTTATGATTTGAACAAACTTGAATCTACACCACCAGAGGATGCTTCCACATAAATATGACCAACCATAGCTTTGCTGTTCTTGAGAAGAAGATTTTTCCTATGTACACCTTTGTTAAACTTTCATTGTCCATTGTGGCCCCACCCTACCCCCGGGGGTCATGATCTGAACAAAGTTGAACCCACACCACCTGAGGATGCTTCCACATAAATATTACCTATCATTGCTCTGCTGTTCTTGAGAAGAAGATTTTTGAAGATTTTTCCTATATACACCTATATAAAACTTTGATCGTCCATTGTGGCCCCACCCTACCCCCTGGGTCATGATTTGAACAAACTTGAATCTACACTAACTGAGGATGCTTCCACATAAATATGACCAATCATAGCTTTGCTGTTCTTGAGAAGAAGATTTTTGAAGATTTTTCCTATATATTCCGATGTAAAACTTTGATCATCCATTGTGGCCCCACACTACCCCCGGGGGTCATGATTTGAACAAACTTGAGTCTACACCACCTGAGGATGCTTCCACATAAATATGACCAATCATGGCTTTGCTGTTGTTGAAAAGAAGATTTTTGAAGATTTTTCCTACATAGTCCTTTGTTAAACTTTGATCGTCCATTGTGGCCCCACCCTACCCCTGGGGGTCATGATCTGAACATACTTGAACCCACACCACCTGAGGATGCTTCCACATAAATATTACCAATCACTGCTTTGCTGTTCTTGAGAAGAAGATTTTTGAAGATTTTTCCTATATACACCCTTGTAAAACTTTGATCGTCCATTGTGGCCCCACCCTACCCCCGGGGGTCATGATTTGAACAAATTTGAATCTACACTACCTGACAATAATTCCACATGAGTTTCATCTTTCCTGGCCCATTGGTTCTTGAGAAGAAGATTTTTCAATAATGCCATTAATTTTTGCTATTTCGTAATTATCTCCCCTTGGAGGAGGGCGTGGCCCTTCATTTGAACAAACTTGAATCCCCTTTACCCAAGGATACTTTGTGCCAAGTTTGATTGAAATTGGCCCAATAGTTCTGGAGAAGAAGATGAAAATGTGAAAAGTTTACGACAACAACGACGCCGACAGACAACGGACAAATTTTGATCAGAAAAGCTCACTTGAGCCTTCGGCTCAGGTGAGCTAATAAAAATGAAAAAAAAAAATCCTGTAAAATGCAGAAAAGTTACCCAATAATGATGAAAATAGTAGGTGCACACCTTCATATGATGAATAATGAGTGTACAAATTTTCAGACAAATCTATGCAATACTAGTAGTCTCTGAGAACAGGTCCGGACAAAATCATGTAATTAAAATGAATTAAATACCTGTAAAATGCAGAAAAATTATCCAATCATGATGAAAATATGGTGAATAATAAGTGTACAAATTTTCAGACAAATCCATGCAATAGTCTCCGAGAAAAGGTCTGGACAAAATCTTGTCTACAGACAGACAGACATGGTGATTCCAATATACCCCATTAAACTTTGTTTGCGGGGGGTATAATAAAGGGGAATGGATTAAGTTGTATAGACTGGTTTTGACTCTATGTGAATTAAATATTATACAACTAAGCTTTCTGTAAACCTTACTTTTGTCTTTAAACGTTTACTGGCTGCAGCATCAGCTTGCTTTTTCATGGCTGTGTCAATTCTAGGAACTATTCGTCGACCCATTGGGGAGGGTTGATTGATCTGCTCCATCACTTTGCGGGCCTTGACGCCCTTCCCCTTGATTTTAACAGGCTTGTTTTGTGCCTGCATTTCATCCTCTTTCTCTTTTTGCTCCAACTCCTACAATCAATAATTTTAAGGATGAAATCTCATGTATACTTTAGGATATGAATTTAACAACACTAATTTCCAAAGAAGAATTCAGTACATACTTCAAGACCTTTCATGAATTCTTCCAAATTATCCAACCACAAGTCCTCTTTAGTTTTCTTCTTCAAACTCTCCAGTTCTGCTTTCTGTAAAAAATAAATAGAGGGTTATAATGAAATCATATACATGTATGTACATCTGCACACAGGATTATTTTCACCCTTTCGACTTGACAATTATTTTGTCCCTTTTTAAATTTGCATAGAAACAGCTGTGTTATAAAGATAACTCTGATTTAAATTTGCCCATGTGACAAGGACGAAAATAAAACGAGGGCAAAATTTCCCCTGAATCTAAACTACGCAGAATCTAAAAATAAAACCCTCATCTACATGTGCATGAGAATCTGGTAAAATTCACGAAGTCAACTAAGATTCAGTTCCATTTATGTTTTCATTAATTTCTTGCCTTTTCATCTCTCTGTTTGAGTAGATCCTCCTTCTTTTCCTTTGTCAGACACCATAGAGGATTGTTGAGGATGTAGTTGAAGTCTGGGCCCCCTGAGGATCCCGAGGCTGAACTCTCATCATCTTCTTCTTCATCTCCCTCCTCCTAAAACAAGTAATCTCATTGTAAAATTCTTAGCAATACCAAACCATTTGTAAATACCAGGGTTCTCATTAACGCAAGAATCTGCGTCCTAGACGCAGCAAAATTACTTGGGACGCAAGGTTCTTAAAAACGATGCGTCCGCGGACTCATGATCGGACGCGTCCTCGTTAGCGAGAAAATTCGGGTGATTTCGAAAACGGGGAATTTAGATGTTAGGATTTGCCAAAGAAATATTTAATCGAAACCTTCCTGTAACTATCATAAAGTTTATCCAAGAAACAACTTTTCTTATACTTACTTCTCTTTTTTTAAAACAGGGATTGATCATAAGATATTTCATGTTTATTAGTCCATAGTCATAATAGTGTTGCATGCCAAACTCCGACAGCTGTAAACACACTGCAGCTTTTTTTTAAAAACACTTTTGAATCTTGAGTGTTATCTACATGTAGAAACCATAATTACTGCTTGTATACACAATGCGGCTTGATTATCTCGTGAATTTCACTCAGTGCAGACGACCGACAGGATTAGTTACGCTTCATTGCACATGACACCTGTGATTGTATACAGTCAACTTCTGGATACTAATTGATTATGCAACAGTTAATTTTAGCTTTATAAACACCAAGTTATATTTATGGCAATTGATTACGCGTGTATTTTAGAATATAGCTTGAATGCATTACCAGTTTATATACTTGAATATGTTTATACTGCGTAAACAAACTGATAAAATGATAAAGATAATTTTCATTAATGTTTGGAAGGAAGGATACTGCAATAATTTAGTTGGGACTCAACATAATTTTTCTGGGACGCATCAAATTTAGCTGGGACGCAACCTTCTCAGAAACCCTGAGTCCTGGGACTCAAGTTAGAAAAATCCTAGTGAGAACCCTGAATACTGAACTAATTACAGTCAAACCTCATTATCTCGAACTCAATGGGACCAAGAAACAAGAGGCCCATGGGCCACAACGCTCACCTGAGTAACTTTGGCCCTGCTATTCTTCACCAGACTTTCCCCCATGTAATACACCTATTGTGGTCCCATCCTATCCCAGGGGTCATGATTTTAACAATTTAGAATCTACACTACCTCAGGATACTTCTACATTAGTTTCAGCTTTTCTGGCCCTGTGGTTCTTGAGAAGAAGATTTTTAAAGATTGTTTCTATATATTTCAATGTAAAACTTGGATTCCCTATTGTGGCCCCGCCCTACCCCCGGGGGTCATGATTTTAAAAATTTAGAATCTACACTACCCCAGGATGCTTCCACATTAGTTTCACTTTTCTGGCCCTGTGGTTCTTGAGAAGAAGATTTTTAAAGATTTTTTCTATATATTTCTATGTAAAACATTGATTCCATATTGTGGCCCCACCCTACCCCCTGGGGTCATGATTTGAACAATTTAGAATCTACACTACCCCAGGATGCTTCCAAACAAGTTTCAGCTTTACTGGCCCTGTGGTTCTTGAGAAGAAGATTTTTTAATGACCCCACCCTATTTTTGTCTTCTCTTGATTATCTCCCCTTGTGAGGGGACTTGGCCCTTCATTTTAACAATTTAAATTCCCCTTCACCCAAGGATGCTTTGTACCAAGTTTGGTCAAAATTGGCCCAGTGGTTCTTGAGAAGAAGTCAAAAATGTGAAAAGTTTACAGACGGACGGACAGACAGACAGATGGACGACGGACAAAATGTGATCAGAAAAGCTCACTTGAGCCTTCGGCTCAGGTGAGCTAAAAACTGCGAGATATCCAATGATTTGAGATATCAGGGGTAAAATACTTAAAGAGTAAGTGGTTAGGACTTTCAAATCACTTCGACATATCCATGGTATTTGAGATATCAGTGTTCGAGATACCGAAGTTCAAATGTATGTAGTTTGACACTGTAGCCTCCAATACATGTGAATATCATTACTTAATGCCATTATCATTTATCCTCAGTGTAATTTCTGAAGAATATACTGTAAATTCCTTATTCTAATGCAACTGTTTTGTAAAATGCATTCTGATTGGCTACTGCACTGATCTTTGAGGCAGTAAAACAAACATTATGTGAGTGAAAGCTTTTGATTGTGACGTCATAATAGAGCAACACAAAAACACAACACTTCGTGATGTATTTCATGTAACAAAACACAACAAAATAAGACGTCAACACCAAACAAAATGTATCAATTGCATTAGAATGGGAATAACCATCTTTTCGTTTGGTATCTGCAACCATTAATGCTGATTTAATGGTCGAAAACACCCATTGGTTTGCAACTTTAAATCAGCATTACCGGTTGCAAATACCAAATAAGAAGATAGTTATTCTTTAGTTTAACACAATTACTTAATATTGCAGAACCATCCCTAGATGTTAAATCATAAAGACATGAATTAGAAAGCTGATTGTGGATCAAGATTATTTCAGCACTATAAAATTAAAAGCAAGTAATTGAATTTTGTGAGCAGTGCACTTCATGAATTTATACAATTACATATTTTTTGCATGTATTCAGGAATCTACAGTATATTTTAGCCATTGGTTGATATTTTTGTAAGTTTATTACATTTTCTCTAGCCTGCAGTTCCTTCCATCTTTTCAGAGGGTCTGAGTCATAGCCTCTCCTCACCAACATCTGGATGAGCTCTTTCTTTGGCTTGTTTTCTAAAATATTCATTATCATATATTCCTCTTGCTAACATTCCTTTGAGTAAATTGTTCAAAACATTAATTTGTCATTTATCATATTTTAAAATTCCTAAATTCTAGAATACAAATAAATTGCAGAGAGATTTTGTCCTTTTTCAAATAACAGAACATTGTTACATTTTTACCAATAGTAATAAGGCCATCAATTTTCTCCATGATAAATCTGGCAATGTTCTCCAATCTGCTAGCTTCTGCTGCCAACAATCCTTCCATGTATTCCTTGCGTTTCTGGTAGAGACCCAGACGTAGATCATAGTATTCTCTTAGAATATCAGTGATCTGCTCGTATCTTCTGATACATCCATTGTGGTCAAACAACACCTATAAAACAGTTACATGAAGCTTTTCAAGAATTGCAAGTCAAATTTTCAAATGAGTTCAACTAGTGCAGACTGTTGTCAATAAATTCAAAACATTATGCTATTTTGCACATTTTTCAGTATATCTAGTTATCAATTATTTGTTAAAATGAGATAGATACATGTTGCTTTCAATTGATATCTTTTAACCTATACGTATGCAAGTGTGACAAAATGAAGAAATCTTATGATACATGGAGACTTAACAAAAGTACACAAGTCTACTGAAAGATTTAACCTCTGTACACAAATCTGATAGATCTACCCATGTATTTATGATGTTGGACTAACTATTGAAAGATTTTATCATTGTATAAAAGTCTTCTGATAAATCAAACCATTGTGTACAAGTTTACTGACAGATCCAACTATTGTTTGAAGGAGAAGTTGGGCTATAGCTATCGACAGGTTTAATCACTGTATTTTAGAAGATCTGACCTGTAGCTATTAACAGATCTAACATGTATTTAGAAGCTATTGATAGATCTAACCATTGTATTCAAGATGTTGGACTGTAACTATTGATAGATCTAACCATTGTATTTAAGGAGATGTTGGACTGTAACTTGAACACTTTGTGGAGTCCCTGCTCCTCTGCAGCTGCTAACTTCTCAGGGGTCATCTTGATCACAAACTTCACAGTAGCATCTGTGTGGTACTCCTTGAAATCCCTGAATTTAGATAAACCACCATTATTAAACAAGACATACATGTTTCCTGTCTTCACTTAACAAGAGCAATGCAAATGTGGCAAAATACTGTACGTATACATAAATTGGCATATTCAAAATTTAGTGCAATCACTGGGTATGGAGTTGTTGGCATAGTCATGAATTAGCGCTACATGTGTCTGTGTCGTATATATTAGTTATATATCATTTCTTAGCGGTATTCATGAATTAGCGCACCATTGCCCGTGCCAAAGCCGCTAAAACATGAAGCCCGCTTTTTTAAGTATACAGTGCTCAGCTAGACGTAAAGATCAGATGATATTATCATATAGCAAAACCCTATACCACTGCTTATAAAATGACCAAATGTCACAGTTATGTAGATTATTATAATCATTATGATAGTTTTGAAGACACACTACTAGAATCTGGTTGACGTTTCCTAATTTCAAAAATACAAAATTCATTTCAATTGAATAACAATCAACTTAAGATTTAATAATACAGTGGATTCTTTGTAAATACATAAAACTGTCAAAGAGTGACAGTGACTATCCTGTATTTGTAGAAATTGTTTATCTTTAAAATAACAAGCAAGTGGTGCTTACTTATCTGTTTTCTTCAATACGAAATGAATTTTATTTGACGTACGTGATCATTGCTGGAGTCTTTTCTGTTCCATACAACATAGGTTCCAGTACATCCTCCTTGTAATTCTGTGTCCATGTTTTGATGGGCAGTTCTGTAATCTCGATTGTTTGATCATCAATAATGGCCACCTCCCCACTGACAACAAACCGATTATCACTCAGTTCCTCCACAGTCCCCTTGAAATTCTTGTAGCTCGGTACCTATAACAACATATTCTTACACTGTACAACTGAAAACTAGTCTCAGACTCTTAGTGTACACATTTTACATAACATGAGGAAACTAATTGTAGCCTTGTTATCCTTAAATATTTTTCTCCTGTGCATTCTGAAACTTAGGGTTAGATTAAGGCCTGTGAGATGAGCAAAAGAAAAAAAAACAAAATAAAAACTTCATGCACTTTACTTCCAATTCCTCAGTTGACTGTCTGAACTTGGAATAGTTACCATTGGAAGTGGGTCTTCTCCATCTAACATTCTTTTGAGATTGGCAACAATTTCTCGAATATCAAAGTTAGGTATCTTGGTGCTCCACCCTGTTCCAATTCCATCTGCACCATTTGCTAGCACCATGGGAATAATTGGACAATACCATTCTGGCTCAATCTTCAGGTTGTCATCAAAATTGTGCTTTAGCAAAGGCTCATCATTTATGTTGAACAACATTCTTGCTAATGGGCTAAAATAAAGAGTTTAATGTAAGAACAAAAAGTTCATGACATGAGCCCAAGTCATACAAGCATTTTGCACCAAAGTGTTCTGTCATAACCTCTTACCTTTTTATTTTTTTAGTCACGGGGACCACAATCTGAAAATCTTGGCATTAAAAAGGGGGGGGGGGGGATCTTTCAATGCAGAACATTTGAACCCCCATTGTGGCCTGATTCCAACACTGAGGGACATTCAAAATTGTATCTCCACTGGATAATTCAATTTAATTTGACAAATACAACTTGTTCTTGCATACATGTTTATTTCTATATAAAACTCTAGGTCACTTTGTGGTCCTATCCTGGTCTCAAAGGCCATGGTTTTAAATCGTATCAAAAATGGTTGATCCCATGTACTTTTTTGAAAAAAAATTATTATTTCTGACGGTGACCAAATGATTTTTGAGATGACCTCACTTTACTTTACTATTTCTTGATTACCTCTTCTTGGAAAGGAGCATTTCTCTTCATTTGAAAATAATTCAATACTATTTACCTGCCATGTTTGGTTGATCAACCGAGTGATCCTAGCAAAGAAGTCAGTTAAATTCAGAATTTGATGCACTGGTACATGACATTTATAACTTAAAAGTTAATATAAAAAGTAACATCAAATGCCTATGTTAGACACAAATATTCACAGGCACCTAACATGTGGATAGCATGTTTATATGAAATAAGTTTAGAGCCGCTAATTTCTCTGAAATGTATGATTTATCCTTCATTCACATTCATTAATTGGTCTGTAAAGGCTTAATAAGCATTGAAAAATTGCCAGGACTATATATTTTAAAGCTTTTTAAAATACATGAGGTGGATGGGTGGTGGTTGCTTAATCACATCTCAGATGCCTGTGATATTATTACATACTGCTTATTCAATTATTCATTGCCCCAGCTATCAAAATGTCCTTACAATGTGAGCGAGTTTTTTTTTTTTGTCAAAACAAGTCATGGTTATTGTGTGTTCCCTGCATTGGAATATTCTTGAAACAACAAAATATAATGGATACATGGTATCAACACAGAAAGTAAATGATCAACAATTCTCACTGTAGTGAAGCATTTACAATTACTTTCTACATGTACTATGACAAGTCAACAGTTTTTGCTAAGGAAAATTTTATCCAGTGAAGAAAAACAGTTTCTCAATTTTGAGATGAGAATACCATTTCATTATCACTTTTTATTGCATTTATTTATTCAAATGTTGTTACATTATTTGATCATCTGTCCATTCGACTGATATTTTTGCAGTCAACTATTTGTTTACATGTACATCCCTAATAAAAACTGAAATAGTTTGCCGACGTACATCTACATGTAATAGATACTTTCTCCTTGTTTTACTTAGACATACAGTATATACTGGACATGTATAGATGTAATCTTGACTAATTATTTTTGTATCTAACATTTTAATAGTTCAGGGATCGACACTAACGTTAGTCCGTTAGTCTCAGACTAATACATTTTCACGATCGCACTTCCTGATCGCGAGATTTTAACAAATGCTTTGTTCATTTAAAAAAAAAAATACATTGTTATGTTTATTTTAAATTAATCGTTATTAAACATTGACTTTTGTTTTTTTCTTTTTCTTTTTTCTTTTTTGACGGACTCGTAAAAGCGCGTGCGGACTAGTAAAAGTATTGAGGCACTAGTCCGGCCGGACTAAAGCCTAAAAATGTAAGTGTCGAACCCTGTAGTTTTGATCTTTTCAATTCAATCTGGACTAAACCTGGATAAAACTGAATTAATCAAGAGTATGGGAACACACACAGACCTGAGAGCTGTAAAGATGTATCGAGGGCTGGCAGCATCTTTACCACCATGCAGCCGAGTTCCAAACTGTCCAATGGGCTGCAGGATGTTCAGATTGTTTGAACCAATGAAATTCTGGGCCAAATTGATGATGGCATTCATCAGAGAAACCTATATATAAAAGATTATACTCTTCTGACTTCTATTTTTTTTTCACCCCATTTGATATATGCATTTGATTGAGTTTAAAACAGAAAATCAAATGAATGTTTTATTTCAAAATCAAATACTTTCACAAAATCATCTAAGCCAAGTACAAATACTGAATAACTATCGAAAATGGCATATCACATATAGGTTATTACAAGAATCTTCCACATAAAAAAGCAGTTACAATTCTGTGTCATACCTCTCCATGGTGATAAGCAGACATCTCTGCCACAGACCCTGCCAACTGAGCAACTTTGATTTCTTTTGTCAAGTTCCTCTTCAAGCAAGTAAAAACAACCTTTCGTTGACCCGGTTTAAGTCCATCCACCATGGAAGGAATGGATCGTACGTTATCTGCATTGGAGAAGAGAATCAACTCCCGATTGATGAAGTCATTGTAAGAAATGGACTTGGTGGCCTTTCCATACAAATAGTTCTGAAAACCAAAAATTCATTAGCCCATAAAATGACTACAAATAATTCAGTGATAACTAGCAGAAAGTTGCATGAAAAAAAGATACCTCAGGCAAACCCATCTCTGATCTGCGTTTTCTGTCTTCCATCCAGCTTGTCAGCCATTCTTTCCTATCCTCGACCTTCTTCTTGCTGAAAGCCTGAAAAGTAAGGAATACAAATTATTTAACTCTCCTTCACTAATCTGATTTAAGTAAATTAATAAGGATATATGAGTTAGATAACATTGAACCCTATACCAGGTTAATTGCAGCATCATCCTCTGCCCCTGTGTACTTAAACGGAATCTTGTGACGCTCCATATCACTGAAGTATTCCTTAGCCTCTTTAGATGTGCTGGTACCCAAACCTACAGGTAAACAATTTGTGGAGATCAATTTTGAAACAAAAAAAACTTCTATCATTATTAATTTTGACTGAATCTACTAGTAAATATCTATCTTAAAAGCCAGCACTAAAAATTATAAAGCTCAGAAAAGAAATCAATTGAAAATCTATTGTAATTTGATAAAAGACAATTTCAACTGCTTCATTGATGTTACTAACTTCAAGCATCTTCACAACAAACCAAAAAATTTTGCAGAAGAAAAAAAGTTGTTTCACTTTGCCCTAAGCCTCAAAAATTCAATCAGAAAAGCATTTTTCTTTAAATATAAATCAAACACACAATTTTTTTTTTTCCAATTTCTGCAACATGACCTAAAATAAGGACCTTTGTAGTACTTGACTCGGTAAGTGTGCCAGTTCTCTGTTTCTCTTTTCCATTCCTCAAATTCAGGCAAGCTGTAAAATGACCGCTCTGTTTTTCCTTTTGTGACCTGCAATTTATGCCAAACATTTTCTGTACAATTCTCATAAAGTTAAGATCTTCTCCATGATATTTTGTACCATAAATGCACTTCCTCTTTCATAAATATTATTCCAGTACATGTATTTTATCTATGACTACTGTACATATTTCATACCTTGACAATGGGAGTGATGAACTCTTCAAGCACATTGTACTTGAGCAGATTGGGCCAGAAATGGTGAACAAAGTTGATGAGAAGTCCCTTGATGTGAGAGCCGTCCTGATCCTGGTCGGTCATGATCATCAGTTTACCGTACCTCAGGTTCCTCAGTGTATCAGGGTCATTATACTTCTCCTTAAACTGAAGGCCCATGATTTTGATCACATTGTTGATTTCAACATTGTCCATGATCTATAATTTAAAGAAAACTTTGGTGCACGAAAGTTACTAATGATACATATCAAACATACATGTATTTATCACATCTACCAATTGCAACATTGTTGATAAAAATACTGAAATTAATTTTAAAAAAAAACAAAAAAAAAAAAAACATGTAACATTAAAATGGAAGACTGTAATTTCAACACCTTTCAGATATTAAAATGTCACTTCAATATTTCTACACCCCATATGCAAATTTTGCAGACCTGTTTACCCATATTGTTGTCTCTCAGTATTTTTAATAGATTTGTCAGTGAGATTTGGCATTTGCCAGTAAGATTTCACTATCCATCGATTTTACATATATTACTAGAGAACAACTACATTTCTGATTACCATTTCTGTCATTTTTTAGACCACCGTGTTTTGGCAACCCGAATTCACTTGTTTGAAATCTTTCTCTTTTTTTTATTAATTAAAAAGCGTCAAACTAAGACAGATCATAATGGAAACTAACTCCTAAAATCCAAACAAATGAATTTCCGATTTCCATATTTTCATAAGAGCAAAACGTAAGACATATTTTGAGCTCAAAATCCTTACAAAATATAGCGAAATCATAGGAGTTAACAGGTCTGTTTTTGTCTTAGAAACCTGATGTACATGTATGTAATCGCTAGATACATTTACACATGTATGTAATATGTGGATCCCTAAAATTTTTATATCTGTCCTCAAGTTTATAATGGTCAACCACTTACACATAAAACAATCTTTATTGATGAATATTTGTTTCAAACTTACCTGTTTATGAGTGGCTTCTCGTACATTGAGAACTTTACCCCTAAGGGGAAAAACTCCAAATTTGTCCCTCCCAACTACTCCCAATCCAGCAACAGCCAAAGTTTTGGCTGAATCTCCCTCAGTCAGGATTAAGGTACAATCTCTGGAATTCCGCGTTCCTGCATCATTGGCGTCATCTAGCTTGGGTATACCTTTCAGTTTGGTGGTTTTACTTGATGTTAGTTTTTTATTCAACTGAGTTTGTGCTTTGAACTTCATCCAACTCAATATGTTGTCAACAATTCCACATTTGCTGACCTGTATTATCACAAAATACAATTTATCACACAATATTTATGTTTTGCATTTTAAATATACTACATGTACATCTTAATGAAAAATGTAGTCTCATTATTACCTGATTAATGAATTTCTCAGAAAGAGCACATTTTGATCCAAACTGTTTGGCTTGAAGAGTCATTGTTTCTTTAGTTTGTGAGTCAAAGGTAGGATTCTCTATCAAGCAGTTCACAAATATCCAGATATGGTTCTTCACCTTAATAAATACAAGAAATATATTACAAATTGATGTTTGCAACCATATATAAAATATATAATGGAAAAGTGAATGCTAAACAGCTACATCAACCTTACTTAAAAACAAGAAGCCCATGGGCCACATCGCTCACCTGAGCACAATGGCTAGGAAAAAAGCACAGATCAATTCAGTATTGAAAAGTTTACAGGGTGGGGAACTTGAATTTTAAACTACCTGAGGATGCTTCCATATCCATATAACAAATGGCTTTGATGTTCTTAAGAAGAAGATTTTTTTAAGTTTTCCCTATATTTTCCTATGTAAAACTTTGATCTCCCAATGTGGCCCCACCCTAACCCCAGGGGTCATGATTTGAACAAACTTGAATCTACACTACCTGAGGATGCTTACATATCAATATGACTAAACAAGGTTTTGCTGTTCTTGAGAAAAGATTTTTAAAGATTTTTTCCTATATATTTCTATGTAAAAATTTGATCCCCCTTTGTGACCCCATCCTACCCCCGGGGGTCATGATTTGAACTAACTTGAATCTACACTACCTGAGGATGCTTCCATATCGATATGACAAATCATGGCTTTGCTGTTCTTGAGAAGATTTTTAAAGTTTTTTCCTATATATTCCTATATAAAACTTTGATCCCCCATTGTGGCCCCAACCTACCCCAAGGGGTCATGATTTGAACAAACTTGAATCTACACTATGTAACAAAGATTTATAAGTTTCAACTTTTTGGGGCCTGTGGTTCTTCTTCAGATTTTTAAAATATGCCACCAAATTTTCACTATTTCTGAGTTATCTCCCCTTGAATGAGGGCGTGACCCTTCATTTGAACAAACTTGAGTTCCCTTCACCAAAGGATACTTTGTGGCATGTTTGGTTGAAATTGGCCCAATGGTTCTGGAGAAGTCGAAAATGTGAAAAGTTTACAAATGGACAGACGGACTACAGACAAAATGACAGCTCAGGTGAGCTAAAAAAAAAGGGGGGGTTTCAGATAACTTACTTGAAAGGGTTTAATGGCAACACCCCCTTTATTCTTTTTCTTCACAACATCTATAAGTTTGGACACAACTTGGTCTGTAACATTATCTACATGGCGTCCTCCCTGTCAACAAGTGCAAGAAAAGAAAATCTTTACAAAATATATTCTTGGATGCATGTAAATGCTAAGAAACTGGAAATTGTAATGTCAAAGTATATAAATAAATATATATATGAGTAACATACGTATAATTATATATCATATCAATTGAAGAAAACAAGTTATTTTTCATACATGATGTTTTACTCAACACTTCTGGTCAGGGTTGGCCGGGAAATACCAGTGGTGGGAATTACCAGTGGTAATTACCAGTATTTCCCGTCACGGGAAATACTACAAATTTTCTCTAAACTGGGAAATACTGGGAAATACAAAGTTAGTTTTTTTTATTTCTTTAATTCATTCAATCTTATACAAAATTCTAAAATAAAATGAACATAAATTAAAACCAAAAAAGATGAATAATATGGAATATGTCTCAAATTGCAATTTAACATATTCAGAATGTATCACTACTCAAGGTCCCATACCCATAAGGTCTCTGAAACATTTCCCTGGTGGTATAAAACTGAGGTTTTCCAATTCAAGTTTCTTTTCACGTGTGTAAAATTATCAAGTTTATTAATGTTAAATCCAAGAAAAAAATTGTTTTAATCCTTCTGTAAACACTGTAATTATTGCAAACAATCATGTTGTTTTAACAAATTGCTCTGGACAGTTTTGTGCCCATGTTTTAAGAGATAATTACCTTGTCAATGAGTAGAACTGAAAGGCTTCTTCTTAGGTTTGATATTTATACCATACTCTACATTTAAGAATTTTCTCAGATCCTTCTTTAGTTACATAAAAAAATCCAATTGGGATCTTTTGGTTCATTTCATGTACCTGTATAGACTACATCTGACTCAAACATGAAACAAATGCCACTCATGACTGGTATATGAGTATGCTGTGTTATGATTATGTAAAATGAATTACTTGGAAACCAGATTTTTTTAAATCAGGGACAGTGATACCAGGTAGATATCTTAGCCAATAAGGTGTACTACATGTCAATAGGAATGAAATATGTAGCTATTTATTACTTCCAAGTATTTCCCGGGAAATACCAGTAATTCCCGGTAATTACCAGTATTTCCCACCGTCCTGGGAAATATGAGTATTTCCCAGTTCTTTGCCAACCCTGCTTCTGGTCCAAATTATGTTTGTTATGGCCCTTTTTCCTTTGACCTAGTTTCTGAAATTCTTGTTTATTATATTTTGTTAACTCTTTGTAAAACTCTAAAGGGCTAATTCATATTGCATTAATCAGTTGAAAAGGATGGCTGCACTAAATTTTGAATGCGCTAATCTATGTCTGTTTACAGTATATGTAATAAAAATATCCACTTTAAATTTTTTTTAAAATATGGTTTTTATAAACATTTCATTTTGTTTAAATTAAGTAAAAAATCTCAGGCATACCCTAACAAAAGCAGCTTATTCTGCCACACAGTAAAAGACAAAACTTTTGAGCAGGACTTTACCTTGGTAGTAGCAATGCTATTAACAAAGCTGACTTGTTGGAATCCTTTTTCACTTAAGGTTACAGCTACTTCCCATCGTTCATTGGCAACCTCATGAATGACAGGCAATGGCTGTCCATTGTCATCTGTTTTATCTTTGAGGTATAGGCCAATGTAGTCCTTGAAATTTTTTACCTATAAAAAGGTGTAATTTTCATTATGCATATCAATATATACTAGCGGAAAAAAGAAACTGTGCATTACTTAAGGACCCTCTATACACTGATGAAAAATGTTTTTTGGACTTTGGGAAAATTATATAGCGTAAAGGAGGATATTTTGAAATTAACTAATTTATTTTTAACATAGGGAGCATATCTTTTTTATCCAGGAAAAATCTTTAAAGACAATGAAGTAACGATGAAGGAAAATCACTTTTGCTTACTCAAATGGAGAAAATACATGCAAATAAAGTTTTCATCTACTCTATCTTGGTCTAATAAAATGTTTATAGTACTTGGCGTATTTTAAATTATGTCATACAGTGCAGATTATAATTTATTCTATTTCAAATGTGAAAAGTACCCTGAAATTAGGGTGCAGTGTAGAGAGGGTCCTTAAAGTACAAAATAAAAAAAAATACAATATCAATGACAATATATTTAATTCAGTAGCGTGATTCACAAATGTATTGTTTACAAATGTGTGGGATTAATTTGTGTTTACGTCATAAAACGTCATTGGACATCAACATTCTACTGGGCAATGTCTCTGACAACATGGGCAACATGCGGTCTGGTGTAATCCTGTTGCAGGGTAATGGGATTTTGTTGTCTCAATGCATGATGTTGAAATATTTCATCCCTATAGCGAATGCTTGTCAGGTTTCCATTGATTATCTGTAAAGAGGTCTTATCACATGCTCTAATACCACCCCAGACCATTTCACTACCACCTCCAATTTGTCAATGCTGCACTACACAAGCATTCGAGTAACACTCCCCATCCTGGCGATAAACCCTCCAGCAACTGTCACTGCTGTCCAAATGAAATCTTGATTCATCTGTGAACAAAACATTGGCCCAGTCTTGAAATTGGTACCTCAGATGTATCCAACACCATGTTCATGGTGCAGTTTGATGAAGTTGGAGCCGTAGTGAATATAGCAGGGCATGTTATGCTCATGTAAGAGATTATGTAAAGTTCTTGCACTTATGCACACAAGACCAGGGTTTTCGTAGATGCATGCATCTGATATGGCTATTGGTGTACTGACATTGCACAGGGACGTCCTAAATGTGGTCGATCCAAAGTGTAGCTGAATTGTTGGAAATGTCTCCATAATGACTGGATAGTGTTTCTGTGAACACCAAATTGTTGTGCAACAACATTCTGGGCCATCCCAAACTGCAACGTTCCAATAGCATGAAGACGTTAGTTTTCATTCAGCCTTGGCATATCACAATTACAGATTCTTATGATACCGAAGTGATTTTCTGAACAAATCCAGTCTTGAAAAATGTCTCGCACTCTTTGACACAAAAAATATTGCCCCAGATACCATGAGAATATGATTACATCAAAAAACAACAAGTGCTTGCCCACCATGAAAAGTCTGTGCAATAGAGTCGAGTTCAAGTCTATTGTCATTGATATCATTATCTGTATCGATTATTAACCGCTTTATAACTATAAACAATATGCTTTGAGTTTTATGCTAAATTTTCCAATGCACACTTTCTTTTTTCCATTAGTATATAAACTTAATGAATTTCATATCACTTATTCTAAACTAACAGGTTTGAGGTATAAAATGAGTATATTTACAGGAAGTCTTTTGCCATTGAGGAAAACCTTCACCCCTTTGGATGAACCAGCGACATCATATGCCCTACGTGTAAATAAATCCACCATGTCTTTAGTCAGACTCGTCATTTTAAACTTTTCCAAATCAGGGAAGAAAGTAATGCAGGTGAAATCATCATTCTTGGCATCTGTAATGGTGGGTTCCTTTGTCTTCCCCATGTTGTCAATCCATGTCTTAAAAAGACACAGAATAATTTTTTTTTAATTTAGAGATTAAATGCAATGAATCAGTATTGGCATCAGTTTTAAGTTAAAGAAAACATGTACGAAAATACAAATTTATATGTCTATCATTTTAATTTTTTACTAACTTTTGTAGAACATCTCAAAAGCATTAAGAATCCATGCATGTTTAAAATATGCATCGTTTTAGAGATTTCTCACCTGTTTAAAAGCTTTGTGATAATCCTTGCAAGATGTTTCCACAATGAATTTCTTACTGAAAATGTTGCACAACTTGGCACCATACCCATTTCTTCCACCTGTGGTTCATGAATGCACATTAGATACATGTAGATTTAACTTAAAAAGGCATAATTTGACCTAACAGTTAAATTGCATTACTAACTTTTCCTCTAAAATTTTAAGTTCTTGAATTGTACTGCTGTATATGAGAAGGAAACCAGATTGTGTAACAAATGCATATATATAAAGTAGCACTGTGATGTAGTTGTGTTTTATTTACTATTCTTTCAGCTAAAATTCTTACTGAACATGATCAGCATAAGACCTATTCTTTCTTAGAAGTTCACAATTTTTCACAGCAACAATTGTTTATTCATATTAGACAAAATATGTAGTATTTTGAACCTTTGAAAGTTTAGTAAAATATGCTGAACTCGAATCAAATAATCTACTGTCAAAGTCCTACTTACCTGTTACTTTTTTCTGGCTATCATCATAATTGCTGGATGTCAAAAGATGCCCAAATATCATTGTTGGCACATACATCTTTTCTGTTTTGTGTTCAATGACAGGGATACCCTTTCCATTGTTCCAAATCTTTATTTTGTTGTTCTCACTGAAAATCATATTGTCTTTAAGTTTCGACGAAAGACGGTCATCATAAATATTTTGGGGTATTATAATTGCAGAGTGTTTATAAACCTGCCATATGAATCCAAAAATATAATTATTAATTGTGAATTCATATGAATTCTGCCTTGAAATCTGACTTGTTGGAAAAAATCAGGGTTCTCCAAATTTGAAAATTTGACCATGGAGGAAATTGTGTGAAAGCAAAATGTGATCGAAAGCACGAATGCGTGCTAGACCCACTAAGCTTCATTAATCAATGATTGATTTCACAAAATTTAACCACTGCAAAACAAAAAAATTTAACCCCCGCCCCAATTATTATCATGATTCATGCATATACTGATAGTAGTAAGAGACAATAACTTACGCATCAATGTCAATTTTAATTGTGTTCATGCTAGGATCCCTCTGTTTGTTGTCAGCTGCATTCACTGTAAACACATCAAAATTAAGACAGGATGCATTGTATAATAAAAACTCAAATAATGTTCCATGCATTTTTGATTGTTTACTAATGTCATCTAAGGACACACAATATCAAATCTGCTTAAGTTGGGAACAATCAATGAAACAGGTTATAATATCCCATATTTTTGTATAGGGCCTAAAAAAAAAAATGTTTGTTTCCTGTAACCTGACTGACCCATTCAATTTACCCCCGGGTGGATTTTTTTTTCCTGCCAAATCTGTGTCTGCTCTTTGGTTTGATCAATCAGCTGATTCTTTTTATTCAAAAAATATTAATTGTATCTTATATGCAACTTTGTCAACATTTAGCTTAAATATAAAGAGTAATCAATCCCCCCCTTCCCAACTTTTTGAAGTTCGTTTTCTGCCGCTAGGCAGCCACGTTGGGTGTCCACTGTAAATATAACACCTGGATAATTCAGTCCCCGGATGTTTTACCCCATTATTCATAAGCAAAAAAAAATAATAATAATAAAAAAAAAAAACCGACCTACCGATCCTCAAATTTCTGGGAATGTTACAGGAAACGAACATAATTTTTTTAGGTCTAGGGCAACACAGAATTTCAGCTTCCATTCACTGCTTATGTTTCCTTATACAGACAAGTTGAGATTTCAATCATTCTGTGTTTTGGAGCCAAAGTATGAGTTAAGGTAACAGACCCATATTTCTAACCTTAAATATCCATCATATATAAAATACTCTGATATCAATTCAAAGCATTTCAGAATAGAAAAGGATTTACCAAGATAAATTCAAAAATATAATTACCTTAGCAGTAATTAATAATCAATGAATATTGCATTGAAGTCTACGGGGACAAGCAAATTTTTAAAAATAAAAAATACTAAGAATATTCATAAATGTTTTGGTGGAAAGATGTATTTAATCATTAGGAAAATAAAACAACTGAAAACCATTTTTTACCCGATATTTTTAGAATTGATTTTTATTGATTAAAAACAAAGGGGGATAATTCTTCAAAGACAGGACACAATCATAAATTAGGGTATGTTCCGCTTACATACTGATACAAAAACATTCAGCCCATTCATATCTACTATGCATTCTATTTCACTGACTCTGAGGCTATTATGGGTTGGATGCCTTAAAATCTTACACCTAGCTATACTTTTATCTCCAGATTTAAAAAAAAAAAGAAGTTTCATTACAGGACATCTACGCTGAGGGAGAATTTTTCAATAATATCGCACAATCCCTTACAGTTCAATGTGATCATCTATTTTGATTGGGGTGGGCTGGTCCATTTTTAGCAAAAATCAAGATGCATATCATCTTGGTGGGGGGAGGTGGGGGCATAACATGCAAATGTTATTGGGCAGTTTCCCTTATTCCTAGCAGAAACATATCAAGTATGCTCTAAATTTCAGTAATTTACCTACCTGAGTATACCTCATAGTTGCATGCAATATGCTTTAAATCTTAGAATATTCAAAGAAACAATATTTATTGGTAATAAAAAATGATAATATACCGGTGTTGAGAAGTCGATGAAACTTGTGAAATGTCTTTATAGCTTTCAAGAATTATGTGCACCTCAAGAAAAATTTCCATATTGTAAACAGACACATGTTAATTTGGTAATAAACCCCCGATGTTCATCAAATTATTTCATTTACTCATTGTCAGAGAAAAACTTTTATTTCATGCAGACCGTCTCAAGATAAGCACAGTAATATGACAATACGCAAGTACAATGTTAGTACACCATCTTACCGAAGCAACTCTATCGAAGCAACCCAAATTTACCCGGTCAACAGGGTACCAGTTTAATTAACCAGAATTGAGTAGTGTCAACTTGTACCTTAAAATTTCATGGTTTGAAGGTAGTAAAAATGCAATATTTTCAGAAATATTTCACCAATTAACTTGAAAATGAATAGGGTTTATCCTTTTACAATGCCACATAAGCATGTGGAGGTTTAGAATTGATAGTGAAAAGGTTCTCTTTAAATCTTGCCAACAAGATGTAACGGACACACTAACACACACACATATGCACAATTGCGATACTACATCCCCTCCGCTAATTCAACTACACTGGGGTTAACTGCTTCACCCCTAGTAATCAGAACCAAATAATAACCCATTTGGTCAATTGTTTCCAGCCTGTTTAATTCAATAAACATGATCATATATGAATTCAATATGAAAAAAAAATAAATTAAATAATACTTACAATAATAAGGCCAAACAAAAAAATATGTGTGGTTCCGGTTACACTTTCCAAAAAAATTAGGGTAGGTAGGTAGGGATTTTTTTAACAAAATGATTTTCTTAATTTTTTCTAAATAATACCTATCATTGCTTTGCAAATGGCATTTAGATCTGGTGTGATAATATACTAGTCAATATTGGTAGGGGACACCTACATGCTAGCTTGCTTTGGATTTAACACTATTAAACACTTGCACTATGTTTTGCACGGAGGCCGTCATTGCTGAAACTAAAACTTAAACTGGAGCCATTGATGGAAATCGGGAGAAATTCCGGAAAAAATATGAAAATTGCCAAAAAAAAGTTTAGGGTCGGGGGTATAAAATAGGGAAGGTCGGGTAACCGGAACCACACATATTTTTTTATTTGGCCTAAAATAAAAAATGAGCAGTTGAGCATGTATTCCATTCATTACAAACTGTTTGAGTTTCTTACCTATGATTTCATCAAAAATTTTGTACAGTCCAGGGACAAATGTGATGTCTCGCAAAACCATCTGATCCAAGTCAGAGTCAAATACCCACATGGCCTACAAGGACATAAGACAAAATAATTAGAAATAAAAATTTTAAAAATCATCATAAGATAGTATAGTGATTTGATTCTTTTTCAAATACATATTTTTTCATAGCAATATCTAGAAATACAATAATCCTCAATATTTGGGAAAAATATAAAGGGTAGATATTATATCTTCCTTAATTTATAAAAAGGCAGGAATGACATAGTTCTGTATGGAGCCAGATTTAGAGCATATTTAATGTCAGTATAATTTTGGGAAAAACATGCACTTTTCAGCATTCAGAATTGGACCGAAATTTTGACCCTGGAGAGACCCTAAAAAATCCTTGTGCAATAATTATTTAAGTTATGTAGTCTGCTTAATGTTTATTTCATTATTGGCCAGTTTTATTCAGAACACTTGAAAGAAATCTTTGTTGATTGAAACTTTTACACTGTTAAAAGAAAAGCAGTCTGATTGATACATACTGGAAGGTAATGTTTCGATTGACACCCACTTGAATATCGATACATTTCAAGATATATTGATATTATATTGATCCAGCCCTAATTGCAACTATATTGGGTGTATTCTAACTCTGGTGAGGGTTTGTCCTGAGACACAGTTAGATTATTCTAACTATCCTGAGACTCAGATATGCTATTTTAACTAACTAAAACACTGCACAGCCTTTTCCCCCTTATATTTAACTGATATTGATGAATGGTACCATTCCAAATGCCAAAAAATGTAAATTTTTCCCAATTTTGAGACTAAAAATTCCCAATTTAACTGTTAAAGAACAAAGTGCAATGACACTGTAGAAAAGATGAACAAGTTGACTAAATTTCTCAGTACCTTTTAAACCGAAAGTAGATATGCCTTCGTAAAATGGCAAGACAAATGTTGTAAACAGCATTGTTTCTTAAATTTTTGACAAATAGGAAGCATGAAAACATAAGAATAAGGGACATTAATAAGAAAAGTAATGACTGCTTTTTATTTATTTTTTAAAATGTGCATTAATAATTAATTTAGAATAAACATAAAATAAATATATTTTGTTGTGACAGAAAATTCCCCTTTGTTCTATCAGTTCTATTTCAACACTATTTTCCCAAATGAATCGGTACCAGACCCATTCCCAATCAGTAGAAAAAAATCGCTGCTACAGTAGTCAGTATTACAGATAACGATCATCATTCAGGAAACTTCTTTGTTACCTGAGTAACAGATTCTACAGAACCAATGTATGTATCTGGACGGAGTAGAATGTGTTCCAACTGTGACTTCTTCTGATAGATCCTCTCAATTGAAAGTCTTTTGTTCTTCCCTTTGCCTCCATCAGCATCTCCCGGTAAATGCACGATGTCTGTATTTTCAGAATCCATCGCTGAAGCCTTTGTCTCCCCTGCCTTCTTCTTGTTTATGTTATTAAAAAGAGTCTACAATGTAAATAGATTAAGACTATCGTTTTCACATGATAAATCTGATATCGACAATGATCTCATCTGATTTTTCTAATTAATTAGAGCTAGAAACAGGGTCAACATTCCCTCCATTTATGAAAATTCGTACATTGCATTTCGATCCCGATCTCATAAATAAAATAAATTACGGTCAACGTTCATAAACGAAATACTAAATATATGATTAAGGTATATCATGCCAAAAAGTGATTGATAATATGCATATGTCTTTGATTTTATGAAAAACTAAAACTTTTTAAAAATACCCTTGGTACATACTCGGTATGTTGACTAGTGTAGCCGAACAACTTACAGATCGCCCAAAACTATTATATATTTGGATATTAACTGTTTAAAAAACATTCAATACAATGTCGATACAGTGTCGATTCTGTTTAAAATGTAAAATACTGAAAGAACAAACCTTTAGAGGGCCGTCTGTTGCCATACTAAGTTTTTCGAACTTAGCCGCTCAATCAGTCCAATGAAATTCTTGATAAATATCACGTGATACCAATGACTTTCTTACCTTCTTGATGAAAAGAGTATATTTAGAAGATGTCTGAATACTGAAAACACCATGGCTGGGTCAGCATTAAAACGACTTATGGCAGAATACAAACGTAAGATGCCTGATGAACAGTTATTAGTTTTGAATGATTAAGCCTATGACAATGTCAAACTTCATTGTGGTGTATTATTATATTGCACATGTACTGAGCTTACACTTATTTCACAGAGCTTACACTTAATCCACCAGAGGGAATAATTGCTGGTCCTTTAGATGAAGAAAATTTCTTTGAGTGGGAAGCATATATTATGTAAGAAAATATGTAAATTACTACAAAAAAATAAATCCCTCCCATCGTAACATATCCCAATCTCATTTTTTAAAATTTATATTACAGGGGCCCAGAAGGTACTTGTTTTGAGGGTGGTGTATTTCCTTCAAGACTAACTTTTCCACCTGACTATCCATTGAGTCCCCCTAAGATGAAATTTACCTGTGATTTGTTTCACCCGAACAGTAGGTATATTTGTTTTCTTGTATTTTCTGTCCCGTATGAATACTTCCACCTCATTTTTTATGATAGTAGATAAATTTGGAATATATATATATATATATATATATATATATATATATATATATATATATATATATATATATATATATATATATATATATATATATGCAAATAAGAATATCTCACTAACAATTAAAAGTTTAATATGTTGACGGTGCGACCGTTGGGGCGAGCGCATTGTTCACTTCATTCGTTAAGATCCGCCTCGTCAAACCGCACGAGACATTTGGAACATCTAGACTGTGACGTCACATGACGTCGTATGTTAGCTGCATTTCCATAAACAAAGTTTAAAAAGTGCAAAGATTTAATCTACTATCTGTATGCAATACCCTTGAAATTAAGGTGAGTTTATTTTTTGTGAATTTTTAGTTGTTGTAACCACACGAACGAAGTTAGCAGCGAGAACAAGAAGCGATGCATTGTGGGTCCAGAATTACTGCGGAAAAAAATTCTATTGAATGAATGTGCAGTAGTCCGAATTTTCTCTTCGCCCAGGCATTGTCGTTAGAGCTCGCAGTGACGAGCGGAGCTTTGCGCTGCGAGCGCAGCGAGCTATTAATTAATGCAAAATCATATTTAGTCAGAATGGATACATATAACCATCCTCACAATGTCAAGGTTTTGTGATTTCAGAACTCCACACAAACCCTTGACATAAGTCGTTATCTATAAGTTGGGCTAGAAAGCTACTATTTCATTTGTTCCTGGTCTAGGCCTGGAACCAATCAGAAAACAACTTTTATTGTAGGTAAGTTTTGTAAACAAATATGACTCGTCTTTAAAATGGAAAGTGTCAATATTGTAGGATTTGTGACTAGTTACTTTAAATAAAACATCGGGGACTAATTTTTGAAGATTGTCCTTCTTACAATAAAAAAAATATGCTCTGGAATTGGACAATATGATAACAACAGATTTAAAAAATATATTCTCATTGGTTAGTTTATAATTACCCATTACGTCACATGTAACCACAAGCCCAACTTTTAGATAACGACTTATGTCAAGGGTTTGTGTGGAGTTCCGAAATCACAAAACCTTGACATTGTGAGGATCACATATAACTGGAAACAAACAAACTAGTATGATAGAGTCTTTCAAAAAGTACAGAAATTTACACATTGTTATATTTTAGTATTGATAAATCACTTGATTGACAAATTTCCAATTTATTATAAAATATGCACATAAGAAAAGAAAAGATAAAGAGCATATTAATGTTTTGATTCCAAGATACTGTACAGACATCATTTCAAACATTCTGAAACAATGATGTACAGTTATCCAAACTATCAAAGACAGCCATACAACAATTACCTATAGTAAAACTGCTTTCACAGGCTTAATGTGGATAGAACAATGAATAAAGCAGACACTTGGCGTAATCAGTCATGCATTTGATGAGAAAATGAAACAAAATTATCAAACATTAGTTCAAAATATGATCATCCTTTCAGTATACCCAGATGGAAGAGTATGCATTTCTATCCTACATGCCCCAGGAGATGATCCTATGGGATATGAAACCAGTGCTGAACGATGGAGTCCTGTTCAAAGTGTAGAGAAAATTCTACTCTCTGTTGTTAGTATGCTGGCAGGTAATGGAGAGATTTTTTTAGACACTTACAGTCCCGAATTGTTTATCTTGTTTTCTAAATTAAATTAACTTGGTTTAAGCTAAAGGTTTGTAATTGTTAAAGAAACTCAGTGAGTCATGATCTTTGATTTACATTTATGTCTTGTTTGATATTTGTATCACAAATATCAGAAATTGAAGGATTTCTAATTTACAATATGAATTTAGCGAGATTTTGACTAGCTTAACTTAACTGCACTGTAAAGCAAGCAAAGATTGAATATATAAATGCCTGAAAAACAAAAGTTGTATCCGCTGTATTATTGTTATCGTCTAAGTCACATGAATTTTAATTGTAGTGAACAAATTATCAAACATTAGTTGTGATTTAATCATCTTCAAAGATTCTGTCGCAAATGACAATACTTGGTCTACTAATATTCCACTGTTTGGGACTTGAGACCATTGTAACTCATGCTTTCTTCACAAGCATACAATCATGATAGAAGAGTAAAGCCAGACATTTCAACAATTATAATTTTTATCATAAAAGTGGATTTTTTAGGTTCTGAAACCTGCAATTTTGTGAAACCTTATTTTTTCAAGAATTGAACAAAATATGCATGGGCCTTGCAAAATTCTTTATTTTTCTGGTTTTTGTATCACTGTGGGTCTTAATGTAGAAACCCATTTGAAAAAAGCTACTGATTCAATGTACATGACAGGCACTTGATGTTATATTTTTATAAGAATCCCTAACTAATAAATCACAAGGTACACATTGCTGCCATCCTGGATTTTTTTTGCTCCGCCATAAAATGGCCGGGGGCATATAGTGTTACCCTGTTCCGTCATCATTGACTCTCCGATCATTATCTCTGCAACAGTTGCACATATTCAACTCAAATTTGACATATGGATACATCATAGGATGATTTTTGAGAGAGTTGCTCCTCTTGAACTTAGAAAAAAAAATTCAGTTTCCACTCTCCAGCTTTTGTAAGGATGTATGTATAAGGTTGAAATTGGCTATGCAGATATTTTACCAGAAAATACAGGTCAAGATTGAATTTGGTCTTGGTCCGATGATTTTTTACAGGGTTATCCCTTTTGAACTTAGATTGATTGATTATATGTTGTTTTATGTCCCATTCTAGAATTTTTCACTCATATAGAGACATCACCATATACCGGTGAAGGGCTTCAAATTTAGACCTTTACTCGGCACTCAGGGCCATTGAGCAGTGAGGGTTCTTTATCGTGCCTACGCCTACTGTGACAAGGAGCCTCAGTTTTTAAGGTCTCATCCAAAGGACCCAAAACTTTCCCTCAAAGTGCCGAGCGCTTGGCGAAGAAACAGTTGTTACATATTTTTTATCGACTTCATGCGAGGTCAGTCACGGCCATGATTTGAACACACAACCTTCCGATCACGGAGCAAGTGCTTCTCGAACTTAGAAAAAATATAAATTTTCAGTTTCCGCTCTCTTACTTTTGTAGGGATGTATGTATAAGGTTGGAATTGCATATGTACCGGGTAGGTATTTCACCAGAAAATACAGGTCAAGTTTTAATTTAGTTGTGGTTTGATGATTTTTGGCAGAGTTTATATTCTTCTTGAATTAGAAAAAAATGAAATTTTCAGTTTCCACGTTTCCACTCTTTAACTTTTGTAGGGATGTTATGTATAAGGTTGAAATTGCATGTGCAGGTATTTTTCCAGAAAATACAGGTCAAAGTCAACAAACAAATTGAAAACTAAATATGGCATTTGAAATTTTGGCTGCCTGCAGGGGCATTCATGGCGTTACGACACATCTATTCCCCCCCCCCCCCCCCACTTTTTTTTTTCAAAAATAAAATAAAAATTGTTGGGGGTGGGGGATTTCAAATCAGGACAGAAATATTTAACTTCTCATAAATACAGCTGTAATAATTTTCAAGCCTTTCTTTGAATTGTGTCATTTTTTTGACAGAGCCCAATGATGAAAGTGCAGCCAATGTTGACGCAGCCAAGACATGGCGTGAGAACAGAGATAAATTCACTGAAATAGCTCACAGGACAGTTAGACAATCACTAGGATTATAGCTACATGTATCTCATCATTCAAAGGTGCTACCAAGCTTTGGGATGTGTTTTAATACACTATGGATGTATAAAAGATTTATTACCTATTTTTTACAAGCCTAAAGTCAAATTGAAAATAGATTTAGTTTTAAAAAATGGTGTGACTTCTGCCTTTTAATTGTTAATAAATCTATTCTTCTACATTTTGCATAAAAATTATGCTTATATATGGAAACAATGTTAATTTTCAATTATTTTTTAATCTGTACTTGGCATAAACTTGTTAAGGCCTTCTAAGTTTTTTCTTTGTTTTCCATCCACCTTTCATTCAAAATCCTATCTACCTATTCTCAAAAATAGACAAGCCAAAAAAATAAAACACACACTTTTAAGTCCTAAAAATGTCCTCATTAAGATTTGATTTAATTATTCTAGCTTTCTCATAGAAATATATATTCCTGTGCAAAATCAAGGTACATGTAATAAATGCTATGCATATACCAAAAACAAAATTTGAAAGAAATTGATAGAATTTTAAAAGTTTTGACAAAAAATTATTAATTTCTGGACTATTGATTTTGTGTGTGTTTTTTTATGATATGGGGTGTCAAAAACCATGTGCACGTGGATGCTAAACAGAAAAAAAAAACTTGGAATGGCAAAACAAATTAAAAAAAAAAGTTTTGTCTCTAGTATTTAGGAAGAAAAAGACTGAACTATGAAGTAAAAAAAGTACATGACTGTACATGTGTATCATACTTGTATCATATTGTTTGTACACTGTGCATGTGCATGATGTGTATACAGTTAAAGTTTTGATGTCAGTGAATTAAATTGTTGGTACAGGTGTAAGTTTGTTGACAGATAATGTTTGTACAATATGATTGTGGTAAAGTGTGATAATATTATTATGTGGGAAAAATGGTAGTGCAGGAAAGACAGATGTTTGCATTTATTTTATTTTTAGGACCCTGCAACAAGATGGAGGTAGTAATCACAATTTCTGTTTGTCTTTCTTTCATGCAGTGTGTTTGTCTCTCTGTCCATCCACACCTTTATGTGTTGTGGTAACTTGAGTACCTTTCATCCTAAAGGGATCTTATTTAATAAATGGATGGAGGATACTTAGATGAAAACATGAGTTCTGGGGGTCACTTCATAAAGAGTCCAAATACCTGCCCTGACTATTGCTCATGTATATGATTCTACAGCTGGTACTGTGGATTTCTTATTTTACGTGAGTACTTAATATTGCGAAATGGCCCTTAAACAACAAATTGCGAGAAGTATAATTCGCGAGTGGACGCTTGATTAAGATTTTTTATGTGGATTTCAGTACCACAAAAATTAAAGTGAGTAATTTTATTTCGTGAGAGGTTCTTTTTGCGTAATTATGCGATAATTAATTCCTCATGTATATTTAGGAATCTACAGTACAGTGTATATGTTTTGAAATTAATTGAATGATTTCATATTGTCTACAGATTTTGAGGTCAAAGGTCTTATTATGAATTCTTAATGGGCCATTGTATTACATTGCCTCAGAATTTTGTAACACAAACATAAAAAAAATGTTTGTGAGGCATTTTTTTCAAAGTATAATTTACATCATTAGTACTTAGAGAATGAACAAAGAGTCAAGACTAATGACATGACTATTGCCTATTTAGGGGATGCAGTAATATGGGTATTTTTAGCTAAACAGGTACAATTTCTATACAAAAGTATAAAGTGATTAGAGGATAAAAGTTGAAGATTTTAATGTAATTTTCTCAAATGTTAGTAAAATGTTAGACTGCCAGTTTTCTGTAATTTGTAATTAAAAATATGTGAACACATACAATGGAACTTCCGTATCTTGAACACCGATATCTCAAACACCATGGATATGTTGAAGTGATATGGAAGTCTGAACCCCTTATTCTTCAAGTATTTTACCCTGGATATCTTGAAAACTTGGGTATCTCATTTTTTATCAGTCCCATTGAGTTTGAGATAACAAAGTTTGACTGTATTACAGGAAATTTTTTGTGTAAAAACTGAATATTAGAATGTTTGAAGTATATTAAATAACTAATAAAAATGTCTTCGATATCTTAGGCTTTTAATTGAAACCATACTTTAATCAAAGTGTATTGGAAAGGAAGGGAAATGGGCAACAGGCTAGCCTATTTGTTTTCTATCTAATGAAGAGCTTTGCCAATAGGTAAATCTATGTCAACTAACTTTGGTCTACGGGTGGATCATACATATTTCAATAAAGTTTGCTGACCAATGAATGATATTTCAACAAGCTTGGCCTATAGATGGATTATACTTCAAAGTCTTCTTTAATGCAAGGCTGAAGGAACAGTAGAACATTTTACATTCGCAGGTGAGTTAAGGCAAGGTATAGGCATTTCTATGCAAATAGTTTATACTAAAACGAGGGTTGTGACCCTTAAACAAGGGGAGATAATTAGGAAAATAGAAACAAAAGGTTGCAAAAAAATCTTCTTCTCAAGAACCACTGGGCAGATTATCACCAAACTTAGACCAAAAAATACATTTTATTAAAATGTTGATATTTTGCTTACTATAAGGACTAGGATCATCAAATCTTGTCAGTTGATGCATGTAAGGACCTGATATCATGTTGACTAAAAAATTTTTAAAAATTTTAAATTTTGTGGCCATTCTTTTTCAAAATGATTTAGAGGGATATTTTGAACAATTTAAGGCCTATGATTATCAAACTTTGTCAGTTGATGTATCTTGGGTCCTTGGAGTACGTCAACTAAAAAGTAGGTCACATTGACCTACTTTCTGAATTTTATGGCTTATCTTTTTCAAAACAATTAAGGTCATTAATTCGAATACTGAGAGGTTTAGAATCATTAAATCTTGTAAGATGATGCTTCTTGGGGCCATAAAACGTATTTATTAAAAAGTAGGTCACAGTGACCTACTTTTTGAACTTTGCAGGCATTCAATTTCAAAGCATTTTAGAGGCATAATTTGGACATTTTAAGGCCTATGATCATAAAACTTTGTAAGTTGATGCATCTTGTAGGTCATCGTGACCTACTTTTCAATTTATATGACTATAATTAAATATTTCGGGTACTATTTGGCTTAGAATCATCCAACTTTGTCAGTTGATGCATTCTTGGGTCTACGGAGTAGGTCGACTGAAAAGAGGTCACAGTGACGTACTTTTGAAAATTTATGGCTTTAATTGAATATTTCAGGTTCTAATTGACTTAGAATCATCAAAATTTGTCAGTTGAGGCATCTTGGGTCTTTTGAGTACAACAATGGAAAAGTAGGTCACTGTGACCTACTTTTTAAAATTTTTGGCTTTAATTAAATATTTCAGGTACTAACTGGCTTAGAATCAGCAAACTTTGTCAGTTGATGCATCTTGGGTCCTTGGATTACCACAACTGAAAAGTAGGTCACCCTGACCTACTTTTGAAAATTTATGGCTTTAATAAAATATTTCAGGTACTATTTGGTTTAGAATCATCAAACTTTGTCTGTTGATGCATCTTGGGTCCTCAGAGTATGTCTTCTGAAAAGTAGGTCACCATGACCTACTTTTCAATTTATATGGCTATGATGAAATATTTCGGGTACTAATTAGCTTAGAATCATCAAACTTTGTCACTTGATGCATCTTGGGTTTACGGAGTAAGTTGACTGAAATGTAGGTCACTGTGACCTACTTTTGAAACTTTATTGCTTTATTTAAATATTTTTTAGGTACTAATTGGCTTAGAATCACCAAACTTTGTCAGTTGATGCATCTTGGGTCCGCAGAGTTAGTCGACTGAAAAGGAGGTCATTGTGACCTATTTTTGAAATTTTATGGCTCTATTTAAATATATCAGGTACTAATTAGCTTAGAATCATCAAACTTTGTCAGTTGATGCATCTTGGGTCCTCAAAGTATGTCATCTGAAAAGTAGCTCACTGTGACCTACTTTGAAATTTTATGGTTATGATTTTAAAATATTTTAGGTATTAATTGGCTTAGAATCATCAAACTTAGTTGATGCATCTTGGGTCCTCAGAGAATGACAAGTGATAATTAGGTCACCATGACCTACTCTCAGGTACAAATTGGCTTAGAATCATCTTGGGTTCTCAGAGTGTTTCATCTAAAATGTAGGTCATGATGACCTACCATTGGAATTTCAAGGCTTTATATAAAAATACAGGATACTTAGAGGCTTCAAATAGAAGTAACAGGTTGTACAGTTTATCAGAAGAGCGATTCAAGGCCCTTGTAGTATGCTATAAGTACATAATCAATTTTAGAACTATCTTTTACATGGGTTGCTTTCTTGATAGTCCATATATGAATAGTCAAATACTTGGCGATGCGACTTTGTCTCTTTAGCTCATCTGAGCCGAAGGCTAAGTGAGCTTTTCTGAAATATGTCCTTTGTCTGTCATCATCATTAATTATAACTTTTCACAATTTCATTTTCTCCAGAACCATTGGGCCAATTTCAACTAAACTTGGCACAAAGTATCCTTGGATGAAGGGGGTTCAAATTTGTTCAAATGAAGAGTCACACCCTCTTTCAAGGAGAGATAATTACAAATTAGTGGAAAATTAATGGCATCTTTTAAATATCTTATCTAGAACCACTGGGCCAGGAAAGATGAAACTTATGTGGAACATCCTCAGGTAATGTAGATTCATATTTGTTCAAATCATGATCCCCGGGGGTACGGTGGGGCCACAATGGATGATCAAAGTTTTACATAGGAAAAATCTTTAAAAATCTTCAAGAACAGCAAAGCCATGATTGGTAAAATATATATGGAAGCATCCTCAGGCAGTGAAGATTCAAGTTCATTCAAATCATGACCCCTGGGGTAGGACCCACAATGGGTGATTAAAGTTTTACATAGGAATATATAGGGAAAATCTTTTAAAATCTTCTTCTCAAGAACAGCAATGCCAGGATTGGTCATATTTAAATGGAAGCATCCTCAGGTAGTGTAGATTCAAGTTTGTTCAAATCATGTAGGGCCAAAATGGACGAGCAATGTTGTACATCAGAATACATAGGAAGTTTTTTTTATAAAATCTTCTTCTCAAGAACAGCTATGCCATGATTGGTCATATTTACATGGAAGCATCCTCAGGTAGTTTAGATTTAGATTTGTTCAAATCATGACCCCTGGGGGTAGGGTGGGACCACTATGAGAGTTCAATCTTATAGGAAAAAAGGCCATAGTTTGTCAAATGTGTAAGCATCTTTAGTGTAGATTCAAGTTTGTTCAAATCATACCCCTCCCCCCCCCCCCCTTTTGTTAGGGGTAGGTAGGGGCCACTTATGCATTTATACTTTTTAATACTAAACTAATTTCAGCTTTTTTTCCTAGCTACAGTGCTCAGGTGAGCAATGTGGTCCATGGGCTTCTCAATCTTTCAAAATATCTTTTTTGTGAAAAACTGCATATAAATAGCTTTATTAAGCTATTCTCAATAGCTTAATAAAGCTATACAGCTAATTCAAGCTATTTAGCTAAATCAAAAGATTGTGCTGGACCTGTTCAACATTTACACTGCTTGGTCATCCTCCAATATCCATGAAAACATGTACTTTAGCTGTAAATTTCAAATGTGACCTACTTTTGAATCTACAAATCCCTGGGCCCATGATGCATCAAGTATTTAGATTTGGTGACTCTACAGGTCATAGTGGGTTAAAAAATGTTAAAATGAGAAGCCATGAAATTTGGAAAGTAGGTCACTGTTACCTACTTTTTAGTTGACATACCTCGAGGCCCCCAAGATGCACCAACTGACAGGCCCCTAGACTTATAAAGTTTGATGATCCTAGGCTTCAAAAAGTAAAAGATAATGCATCTAAAACTATTTGAAAATAAATAACTGCAAAATTTAAAAAGTTACTGTGACCTAATATTGGGTCAGTATATCTTGAGGTCATATGATGCATCAACTGACAAGATTTGATAATTCTAAACCTCATATCAATTTATTTTCTTTGTGCCATAGGGGATGCATTTTGTGACCAATTTAAAATATAAATATACAACTATAAACTTTTACTCAATGAATCAGATACAATTAGTTTTACAAAAGATTTTAGAAGGTAAAGATTAGAGGTCATTTATCCATATCCATGAATATTTCAAAATTGGGTTACATTTTGAAGTCTGATTTCAATGGAAAAATAAAAAATACCCCTTTATCAGATTGAGTTGTATTTAACAGCAATTAGTTAATTAACACTAATATCAGTACTATCAATCAATTATTAATGAAGTCAACTTTGCACACAAAAAAGATCAAAAAGCAAATATTTCCTATGTTGAATTATGTGTGTGTAAAATGTAGGCGGGAATCAGGAGTTAGTGTTTGCAGTTCTTTGAATGACATAAATTCAAAAACTCTGAGTCTTCCCATTTCATCTTAGGAATGACACATATTTGTTTGTCACAGATTTTTTATTTACAATTCCAACACAATAAAGACATCTTATATCGGAGAATGGTGTTTAAAACACAACTGAACCATGGTCGTCTGCAATAAACAGATGAAAGAAAAGCAGCATCAATTTTGATAAAATGCATTCTATATACAAATTAATTACATAAGTTGCAGATCTGTAGCCTGTTGGTCTGAAAAAAAAATGGGAATGGATGACCAGAAAGCTACAGTGCCATCCATTGAAAAAAAATGAACATCTATAGTTCATGGGCTATTTCTCCATAATCTCAAAATATTACAAACCATGTGTTCCTAATGTATTCTTTTACTATTTCCACAACAAAACATTCCTTGTAACCAATGATAATAGTGCCCTTCTGGATTGGAAACTGAGACCATAAAAAATTTTTACTACTGCAATTTTTGGGTGGCAAGACAATTTGTGCAATGGGCTTCCTGCAAATGTCAACCATGAGATTAGTTGATAGAAGTCTAAGAAACATTTTGAAATAGAGCTTTTGTTCAGTTGAATTAAGGATTTGGAGAAATAAATCCAGAACCGAGCAAAACTTGTTGTGCACAATTAATAAACAGTTCTTTTCTATGGGTGGCACTGTAGCTCTCTGGCCTATCAATATTTTTTTCTGGAGAGCCACAGTTCTGCAGCTAAAATTACATGTACTATCAAGTTCATTGAACTGCTGGTGATTATACGACCTTATTCTATTTTGTATTATTGCTTTACAGATTATAGTCAATGCTTGACAATAACAACCTAGACAAGCATTTATATGACAAAATTCATGAACAACCTATACAAGCTTTTGAATGACATCAAATTCATAAGCACATACTGATGGAAAAGTCCTGAAAAATCATATCAACAATAAGATAAAACAGTACAATAGTCAACAATATTTCAATAAAATATTGGAATGTTTTAACAGAAAAAAAATCTAAATAAAAATGAGCACTTGGCCAAACAAAAAAAGTTAAAAATTCTTAAAAAAAAAAAACTATACCAAGAGGTATATATATATATATGTATGAAATTCTGATATGATATGTACAACTTAACTATCGACAAGTAAATGTGTATAGTGTGGTAAATTCAAGGTATACAATCATCAGAAAAAAAGTTCGTTCTTGTAAAGGAAATCACAAAAAAATACGACTTGTTAATAACTAGCTACTTTGAATGGAAGGCAACATAAAATCATGTAGGATGGAAGCACTGCAAAAATACAAATAAATAGAAATCAGTTTTCTAGATTCAGGTATCAAATGACTTTGTGGAAAGGGTAACAAGAACAAAATGTACATGCAATACCTGAAGTAACATTTCAAAATACTGTTGGACAAAAGAATGAAAAAGATCTGAATTTTAATACATCTACATTATGTATCTTTGCTATTAATTCAGGAAAAAATTTGTAAAGTGTTCTGAAAGTTCTGTTACATATTATTAATTTCGATTCCAATTAATGAATTATTCCACCCTGCAATACTTTTTAAATATTTAAAATCATTATTAAATCGACATCTTAAAAATTTCAATATGATTTGCCCAGTAGTAGCCCGTTATTAGTAACCAAATTATTTCAATTGATATTAAACATAATTTCCATCTTTCCCAGACTTGAAAGACTTCCTTCAGACTAGAGTCCCTTTTTCATTCAGGGCACCATTAGTTAGAGACAACAGTCCTGATTTAACAATGTATCATGGATTTCTTTGTTTTAAACTTTGAGGAAAACATTAAGTACTTAGCACAAAAATACAACCAACAGGCATTCATAATCACTATCTTAAAGTGGAATTCAAAAGCTCAACATAATAACCCTTAGAATTTTAAGAGTATATATTTCGGTCTTACATATAGCTACATTGCACAGCAATATATACATGTAATACACATACCCATAGGACAAATGTGAATTTTGTGCTTTTTTCGAATCACTTTGACCTATAAATATGTTATGAATTAATCTTTGTAGGTACAGCCAAACTAGATTGGATACTACAGTCAAACCTTATTAACTCAAACTTGATGGGACTGAGAAAAACCTTCTTAAAGAATAGGTAGTTGAAACTTCCAAATCACTTTGACATATCCATGGTATTCAATATTTTGGTGTTTGAGTTACCAAAGTTAAACTGTACTTTGTTTCTATTACATGTATCAGCTGTCCTGTGCCTAGAAAAGGCCCTGTAAAAAATTCCTTTGGACTTTTCTGTTCACTTAGCAACACATCATTACATTAAATATTATAAATGTAAAATTTTGTTACCCTGGTACATTAAATATTATAAATGTAAAATTCATGAGTTTCAGGAAAGAAAGCTGCTATTTATTGTACATGAACTTAAACCTATACTTTTTTCTAGACAGGATTGTTGTTAAAGACATTATTTGGTGTCAAACTCTCTAGAACTTTAATAAAGATCTACTCCAAAATATTCTTTGATGGAACCCAACGATTTTAGGACAACTTGCACGACTGCTGTAAGATAAGAAATTTGCGTGAGTAGTCTGTAATCTCCAGTCCAGTTTGGCTGTTACATAGCTACCTTTAACACAGTGATTTTAAAGCAGAGATGTGTAATGATATGCAGACAATGTATCGAGTATGATATACAGTGATATAAACAAACAACAGGACTAACCAATATTTCAACTTTAACAACCATAGAGTTAGCAATAAACTAAAATTTCCTTGTCACTGGGTCCACTTCAACATGGAATTTAAATAATCAGCCATTGGTTCAATGTCACCAGGCCTGGGTACGATGTACTGTCGTAGATACCGTGATGTCTGAGCACTCGTCCGAGTCCGAACTACTGTCTGACGTCTATAAAATATATAAAAATATAACTCTTTTTACACATAACTTGGATCAAATCTGTTAGAGGCCAAACATAAAAAAAAGTGTAAAGTTTGTTTGCCCTTTTCCGACCCAGGTTTTTAACAAAGGGTAGGTAGGTAAAATATCTTATTTTTTCATCTTAAAAAATGCAGAATTTTATCATCACTGTAAAGCAATCATCATCACAAAAGTGGGCTGTAAGTGTAAAATTGTTCTTGACCACAAAATTTTCCTTTCAACATATCAAATGAAATTTCTATTTTAGGGTGTTATGTCTCGGTCAACAACACATTTAATGCTTCCGTAGGAACATCATCTGAATGACCTCAAAAGAGTTTTTATGGAAAATATTTACCTGCTGAAAACAGACATACCATTCAAATAAAAAAAAATAAATGAAAAGAGGCATAAAATATCTAGACAAGCCCTAATTTTCATGGATCTGTCCGCCAAGGGCAAACAAACAATATTTTAATTTAGGCCGAATCTATTTTTTGCGAAGCAACTTTTCTAATGTACATGATGTGTGTTCATGAAATAATATAAATCATGAATACTTATGATTGCTGAAATTCTACTTTTAGTCCCTGACATCTACATTAAATGAAATTTAACAACAAATGTCTTATTGTGTTATTCCAAAAATTTGTCAAAAATTAGGTTCTATGTAAATAGTCTTATTAAGATGAACAAAGTAAATAAAGACCAAGTGAATAATTCATGATATTATCTGTTCCTCCATGAGTAACCCATGTTTCTTATGGATATATACCTTATAGACCCGCTCTGGAGAATTGGAGACCTGCTGAGCCATTTTTCTAACAGTCAGTTCTTTGTCAGACAGCCCATCTGAGGTGACGGCACAGTTTGCCAGCTCCATCTGGAGATTCTCCGAGCTGTTGGTGGAAAGCAGTCCATCTCCGTTGAAGGACGTGGAATGATCGCTGGTATTGTTCTCGTACTCTGAGAGACAGCCCTCGGAGCTCAGTGTGGAACAGTATGACCTTCGTTTTCTGTTTGCCTGTCCGTCATCACTAACCTCTCCTTCCTCTTCCTCAGACCAGGAATCTTCTGAATTCTGATTTTAAAAAAAAAACAAACATGTTTGTTACAGTTTAAACTATAAACAAAAATCTATGGCAAATTAAAGCCAAATATTCCTTGTACATTCCCTGTGATCAAAATGAATTTTATTTCAAAAAGCATTGCAAGAAATTTACCATGGTACACAGTGTGTATAAAAACAATAGATCATTTAAATTTTTATTAAACAATATATAATAAAAAATTGTTTCAGAAATATTTGAATTAGATTTAAGATTATAAAATATTGCTGTTTCTGTGATCTGTGTTTTTATTAGCATATTACCTTATGTGCCCTAGCTCTTCTCTCCCTCCCCAGAACAGGTGTTGAATCTATAGACTCAATACTGGAAAGTCTGTGCTGCATTAATTTTGGCGACCTCCTAATTTCTGAATCACTAGAAGTTCGTTTGACACTGTTGTATATAACAGTATTATCTTCCTCATTTTGTAAATCACTTGTAAACACTGAATCTCCACTTGTTTGTGTAACTCCACCTCTCAGTGGAAAATTATTGATATTCTCATTGGAGTCTTTATCTGGTGTGTAACTTGTCGTGTTTTCCACATCACTTACTGAGCTGTCTTTTGATTGGTTACAGTTTTCCTCTATATCATTCATTGTTTGAGATGGACTCATGGGACAGGGAGAGCTGGGTGAGTCATTACTCTCAATGTCCACACTTACTCTACTGGACCGCTTACTGTTACAGGTGTGATCACTACACACTCCGTCACACCCAAAACAAACATCATTCACATTCTTCTCACTAACTTCATTTACTTGTCCAAGTTCTAACGGCCTCTGAGTGCGCTCACTCTCACTCAGAGGAAGATGAAGCTCCTCGGTTGACTTGTATTCCCTGAGGGCTGTTCCAGGCCCTAAGTATTTGAAAACCCGTGGAGTGACATCCATCTCGTCACAGTGTTTGAGATGGTATTCGTTTTGATCCTCTTCCACTGCTGCTGCTGTTTTCGCAGGACTTTGCCAGATGCTGCCTAGGCTACTTTTACTGTTGTTACGACGATGTCTACTCTTTCTCATGCGTAGTTTTGTGGGAGACGGTAAAACTTGCTCGGAACTCGTGGTCATACTGCTGTCCATGACTCCCTCTGGGTTGTCAGGGCTGAAAAGTATTAAAGATGTCACAAATTAATACAGCATTTCAAAAAACAAATATTTTATCATAGCTACTTTATAATTCAGTGTGATACAATTAATTTTTCTGGTGTTATTATCTAATTGTTCCTTGAAAGAGATCAAGCAATCATTCTAATTGTATACTGTTAGAAAGAAGGAAGAGTTACTGCTCTAGAAAGCCAATAGCCATTGTAATGTACCTTGTAAGCTCTGAGCCAGATTTGTATGTTCGTTTTTTACTCAGTCTATCTATCCTCTCCTGTGCTCGAATTACTGGTCGCACAATACTTTTCCTTTTCTTGTCATACATGGCCAATTGCTGCTCTCGTCTTTTAAAGGAATAAATATTTATATGAATTTCATTATGTAATAATGACAAAAGTAAGGATTTATCAAGTCATTTGGAAGTTGTAAATCCCTTACTTACTTTAATAATTCTCTCTCTCTTTTCTCCAGTTGCAGCATACATGCAGTCAGTTCCATGTACAGATTGTTAGCTCGTTCTAACTTCCTCTCATAGTGCTCTCTGACATCTTGTGCATGTCTACAATATACATAAAGTACTCTCACATATTTTTGCAAAAAACAACATATGATGATTATGGTTTAATAATTCATAAATGAACGATTTCCATCCCTGATTTTTCTACCTTACCTGAGTTCTTCTCTTCTACGTTTGATCAACTCTTCCTCCAGGTGGGGCATATGTGTTCCCTCACATCGGATCAACTGTAATTGTTCCCGAATTTCATCCTTCCAAATAGTCTGGATAATAAAATAAGAAATCAAAATTTATCTATATGATGTCTAAATCACAAGTACAGTGACTCTGACATTGATTCTTCAAAGAAAATTTTACCAAGTTGAATTTTCAGGCGGGATAACTTATTTGATTAATACCTGTGCTGTTATAAAATCTTGATAGGAATATTTCAGAAGTTCAGGTGTTGCTATTTCCAAATGCATCAAAACTTGTTTGAATGAAGGTCTATTCCTTGTCTTTGCTTCCCTGCAAGGTAAATTTAGCATGTGTTATAACACATTTACTCTGATATATAAAGGGTTATCCCAACTTCAAAGTTTTACTCCATGTAAAAATTTGATTAAATCTTGTGATGATGAAGTTGTACACATAAATTTCCACTGCAATAGAGCTGTGCATACTTTTATTAGCTAGATAAAATTTTTAAAGAAAACATCAGAGGTATTTACCAGCATTGCCTCATGAGCAATTTAAATCCTTCAGGGCATGTAGAGGGTACTGGAAGATGCAGGCTATTACTTCCAACCCCCCAGATAATTGCAGAGGAGTCGACATCCTTGTATGGGATTTCTGAAGACAGCAGTTCCCAGACAACTACTCCAAAGGACCTGCAAAATGATTTCACAATGGTTAATTTTTTTTAATATCAGGGCCAATCATGGTGAAATGTTGCCTAATGAAATTTCTACTTGATTAACTTTCCAGGGGATAAATCAAGTAAAATAATGGAGCATTAAAGTTTCCACTCCAGAAGGAAATTAATTACCATATATCTACTTTCTCAGAGCAGGGTTCATTTCGGATCACCTCTGGTGCCATCCAGGCCACTGTTCCAGCAAAGGACATCTTGGTACTCTTTTCATTCCAGGTTTTACTTGTACCAAAGTCTGAGATTTTTACTACATCATTTTTGGCAACAAGAATACTGAAAAAGCACACAATAAATTTCCATTTAGCTATCAGCCTACAGTATATTAATGAAACGAGGTTTCTAAATGTAAAATCTGAACACTTTTTACTAAGTTTCAGACACATCTGCAGAAACTGTCAAAGGAATAGCATTTTAAAATATTTTTTTCAAGACAGACTGATGAACGGACACACAGATTTGTATAAAGGACACTTTAGCCATGTATTAGGATTGCTCTGAGGACTTACTTAGGTGACTTGAGGTCTCTGTGGATTATTTTGTGACTGTGAAGATAGTGCATGCCACTAGCGATCTGTTTGGCCCAGTCCAGGATCAGGGCAGGAGGGATTTCCTTCCCGTCCCTCAGAACCTCATACAGCTGACCGTAGGGGCAGTACTCCATAATGATACAGTAACACGGAGCCTGTGTGCATACACCCCTAAACAAGAAAATATAGTTAGTTCTTATATTCAAAACAACTAAACTCAACATAGTCTGTAATACACATTAATTAAAATACAAATAGTCTTATAATCAAAGAAACTAAACTCAACTCTGCTTTAGATGTTATAAAATGTAGTTACTTAAATGTGATGACATTGGGATGGTTGAGTCTGCGTAGATTTTTTATGTCTGTTTCGTTGACATCTCGGACCTTTTTCACTGCTACTTCCTCTCCATTCAGCTTGCCCAAAAAGACAGCCCCCTGGGCCCCACTGCCAAGCCACTGCAGATCTGTGATGTTTTCAAATGGTATCTCCCAATCATCTGAAATAAGGGATAGTAGGTTCTTTAATGTTGTGTGTTGAGTGACAACACTGTTGAATCTGACTGAGATACAACTGACGAATTCTTACAAATAAGAAGTGTTTTTCCCCTTGATTTCAGGATAATGGACATATAAGTTCTACATACAAAAAATTCAAACAGGGGGGAACTGGATCTGCCTTTGCTTTTTTTTAGTTCAAAAAGTCAACATCCAATTTCCGACCATCAAATATGGCTATTGGCTAGACCACTGGACGCGTTTCAACTATATATATATATATATAAGCAAAGGATACTACACGAGAGTGGGCGGGTCCTAATCAACCAATTAAAACGCATGTTTTATAGAATGTAACCCGTGATTCAAATTGTTCAATTGTCAAATCCAACAGTGTCATCACTCAACACAATGTTATTTTGGTCGTAGTGTATACTTTCAAGCAAGATTTGCGATAACTTTTGCACAAAGTTGATTGTAAAGAGTAAATAATGTGTATGCACACTTATTTAATTTCATAATTTATGCACTGCGATTTCTGAAAAATTTTAAGAAATTTTAATGAAACCTGAGTATTTCCACAAATCAGTTTGATCGAATAAACCTAAATATGACTGTCATTTCAAAAAAAAAAGTTCACCTGAGGCTATTGCCAGTAATACACCTGGTTCTGATAAACCCATCTCTGTTTATTATTCTACTTCATCAAATTTAAATAAATAAATTCTCATCCTATTGATCTATTTAGAATTGTTACAATCACAAAACGATCACATCTTGTGATGTCTCGAACAGCAGCTGCTACATACAGCCCCTTAACCTATATAGGCATGTGACATCAGAACATTTTTTGGATATCAAAACATTTTAACATCTTTGCTAAAATGAAATAAAATGAATTAATTATATGCTGATTTAGCAGAAAGCATTATGTAATATTATACGGCACAATCAAAGCAGAATTTATTGAATTTTCTGCAGTGATGCAATGCTTCTTCATGGATTTTTTGACTGAGGAAGCAACTAAGTTCTGCATCCAAGTCACCTCACAGCATATTGAAGAATTAAAAGTTAAGTAAAACATTGTATTTTTTTTAAGTTTGGAAGATGCAGAATTTTTAATTTTTAGGACTAAAACATAACATATGGCAACTGTAAGCTTATCCCAAGTAGGCAATCAAGACACGTCGACAGAAAAAGAAAATTAAAATCCCATAGATAAATAATACCTCTGAGTTTGTCTCCACACAAATAACAACAAATAGCCTTCAGTAACTTTTTCCCCATTAATCCGCTGGTCCAACTACAGTCAGGGAGACATGGTCAGGCTCAGGCGGTTTACACTGACATCAGCTGTGACGTCAATATCAAAACAGCTGCTACAACCTACAGCCAATCTACCTACTTAGGCATATTTACATATCCCTACCTCGCACAGGCAATCGAAACTTTTAATATCAAAAATTGATCTGCGTTTACACAGAAAAACTAAACATAAATGCTGTATTAGCAGATCAATAAGAAACCTGAATGATCAACCCACTCGAATTGATGGGAGAAAATAAAAACAGGATATGTACAGACCCCCTCTGTCTGTTTAACATTTATTCATGTGTTAAAGAAAACAATTTTAAATTAATATCTACCTAGTTTTATCCATCCAAGTTTTAAAGTGATTGTGGAAGACTTGAAAAATGAACAGTGTATTTGCTCCTGGCTACACGACCCAAGACAAGGTTGTACATAAAATCTTAATATATAAGACAGAAATTTTATGTGTATTATCAACCGATATGATGACAAGAAAGCTCACACAGTTATATGTGCTGAACTACACTATGTATAAATTGTCTATACCCAAGGGAGACTATTATCATTTTTATGGTTCCAGGAATGTAAGATGGACTATATTTGAATGCATATATGAATATTTCATCCTCCCCTGGGCCAACTGAAAAATTCAAAGACGTCAATCCACTACAGAGTACAACTGATATCAAGCAAAAATATTCAGCTATACATCAAGTTTAATTTTATCATTTGGTCAAAATTGTTCTCTATTTTTAAATACGTTCTGTTTATGACTTAATTGACCAACTTGTCCTTTTGAATGATGCACACATACTCTCCTGATAAGAACATGTAAAAGTTCAATATACCATATTTTTCCCATTAATGAACTACTTACCCTTAAATGTGATTTTCTGTACATATAAAGTCTGTGTAATTCCCATAATCATGAAAATGGTAGATCTTTTATCGTTTGATATTTTCAGGATGACTACCTTCCAAATTATGGGCAAATAAAGGCTTCACACTTTCTGAAGAAGTGATGAAGGGAAAAACAAACTTTCTTAATGCAATGTACAACTCTTGTCCAAAAACTCTAGTTAACTGGATTTAACCCCCCCCCCCTCCCTTACACACACACACACACACCATGTATGACCAAATCTTACATTCTGGATAACCTTATACCATGCCAATACTTCAATTCAATATCTCCAGATTTAAAGAACTGAGAGCTGTCTAATACAGATCTAAGGAATATGTCACCTTGTTGTTTAAGTTCTGCTGTGGTTGCCTTTCCTATGATGGTCCACACTGGCCTCAGACACCCTAGGAGCCCCTCCAGGAACCCTCCCTGTGTGGCCCGGCGGTATCCTACAGTGATGGCTGGTCCCTCCTGACGGTGTGCCGGGGTGACTGGTGCTGAGTGAGGCTCTGTTGGGGAGGTTGAGGAGGAGGAGTCATCAGACTTCTCAGTCAAGCTTAACTGGTCAAGGTCATGGTCCAACTGGAGCATGCTACAAATATAAGATTAATATCATGTTTGCTCAACCAGAGTATCGATAGATTGAAACATATGAGACAATAAATGCCCTTAATACTAATACTCATAAATATGAACAAGTTAATAAATTGTAAGAAAAGTTTGTTGAACAGTGAACATCTTAGGAACACATTTTTTTTGCCCACAGCAGCAACAATTACAATAATTGAGATAAAAACTCCAGAGTGGCTTGCCCTGGGAAATTTGTTTCAGAGTGATTTATTGCAGAATTGAAAAGTAGGTCAAGACCAGGTAAGTCACAAAAGGTCATTAAATTACTGCTGTTGAAGTATATAAACAGTTTTAAGATTCAACAATTCAAAACACAAGGACAAAAATTCAAGATGGCCAGTAACTTTAGTACCTAAAAGGAAAAACACTTATAAGTTAGGTCTTACATGGCATGCTATTACATGTCAAAATTTAAAAAGAAAACTGGGAATTATGCCCTGTTCACACGGAGAGTTTAATTCGATTTAAACGTAAGTTACGGCGAATTAAATTTGATCTGCGTACACAAGGAGAATTTAATGCGAATTAGTTTAATTCGAATTAGTTTACTGTGCATTAAATTACTTCGCATTAGCTCCGTGTGAATGCTAAGTGAAGCTAATTCGAATTAAATTTTGACGCATGTGTAAGGGCAGAATTAAGTCACAGGCCACATGTCGATGGTCAAATATAGGTACTTGTGCTATTTTTGAGTGGAAAACAAAGGAAAATTGTTTATCACTAAGATGTGTACAGACACTATGACATTATGTCAAATGTACACCTGCTCTGCACAATATGACGTGATTTGTAAATGATGTCATATAGCCTCACTGAATAGCTTTGTTGTAGAAATAAAATAATAATTCGCATTAATTTACCTTGCATTAGCTGTCGTGTAAACGTTTAATTTGCATTAGTTTACTTAGCATTAATTTGCTGCGAAATAAACTTTCCATGTGAACAGGGCATTACATATCTGCCATCTGGATTTTACACTAGTAGTGAGAATTCATATTATTTATTGAACAATATAATCCTCAAATTGAGCTCCAAATCAAAGTCTCAATGGAACTTATACTCAATATACATGTACCAACAAGCAATTTACAGAAGAGCATGATCATAGCAAAAGGCCCATGGGTCACAACACTCATGGGAGTAAAACATGTACTTTGTCCCTACTGTTCTTCTTCAGATGACAATCGAGATGACTTCAGCTTTTCCAGAGTTAACTTTCCTTATTTATGTAATAATATTCCACTATCATCTGCATATGGTGTTTATGTCTCCAAACTTATTCAATACTCAAGAGCATGCTCTGAGTACAATTAATTTTCAAGACGAGATAGGGTTCATGTTACAGGGATTTCAATAACCTAGTTTAAAGTCAGCATTTTGTAAATTCTATGCTATGGTAGCTATAATGACCAAATATAACCTATCACTGGGTCCTTTTTTGACTGACATATTTCATACCAATTGTTAGGCCTTTGTTTATACTAAATTTCACTACAGAATATTCTGTCTACCTGATCAATACATAAGGCTCACATTGACAGGGGATGCTTACTCCTCCTAGGCACCTGATCCTACCTCTAGAATTTCCAGGGGTTTGTTTTATGCTCTGTTCGCAGATTTGTAGTGTTTGAAGGTTTTTGTTTTGAGATCGATCACTGTTTGATATTTTCACCTTTTTCATGTATTTAATTTCTTTGATTTTTTAACCCCTCTTTTTATTTCCATGAAAAACTTTGACCCCATATTCTGTCTCCATCTTTGTCCCAAAGGTCATGACTTAACCAAACTTAATTACATATTAGATTTTTAGATATTACTAAAATAGTGTTAATTTTAAGCTTATTAATGGGGTTATTTTTTTCCCGGACTTTCACAATATATTTGCTATATTTGTCAAATATAATGATAGAATTCATGACAGTGTAATTTAATATATGATTTAGAACCAGCATAAAATATTTCACTGCACAAAATAACTCTATGTGAAAATGTAAAAATAGGAATCCAAACTTAACAATATTGTAGATAATTTGAAAGAGATAAATTGACCATTTCCTTCTAAAAAAAAAAAAACTTCCACCACAAAATATAGTTCCCCACTTAATGCCTTCGGTATGTAATTTAATCATTGGGTTTTAATTGAATAAAGTTTAATAAGCATTGTAGAATCCAAATTTATTGTAAGACCTAAAACATTATGCAGATTTTTTTAAATAGAGGTCAAGACAAAAATCTGCTAAAAAGCTCAGGAACGAACCTCTTTACATGAAAATCATTCAATTACACTAATCAAGTTCTAGCACTCATAAAAGAATATGTCTGGTTGTCCATGGACATGTCATAGAATGGCAGTTTTTAATGAGAAGAAAAAGAGGCAAACAATGCCTTATTGTATCAATTGTCTAAATACTGAGAAATAAAAAGAAACCATTGACTCATCAATATTCTAAATTTTGAAAACCAAATGTTCTGATATATAAGATAACCCCTGTTAGTGCCTCCTGCCCTTAGCCTGCGAGTTCATATTTACTACAAGGTCACTGATTCTGGCTCAGCAATCACAACAACTGAGTCAGCTTGGCAATACACATCCCAGGTATTGTGAAATGTCTGCTGAATAAGACCAGTGAGTCACAGTGACACTAAGTGATGCTACCAAAGGCCTGATTAGTATCCATCTTCTTAAACTGTCACTGCATTATCTGATTAATTTATTCCTAGTCTTTGATGACTTCATGGTTTAATGGGCCCTTGTCATTATTTATAACTTTTCATCTCCGGTCTTGCATGTCCATTATTCTTCACAACAACTTTTAGAAACATGTTTACCCCACATACAATAAAATATCAATACCTAGTCTAATAAATTTTTCTGATGCTATTTTCATGAAAATGATGAAGATAAATAGCAGAAAGGAAGAAAAAGAAGAGTTTTTTTTTATGAATTATTAAAAAAATACATGTATACATAAACCTAGTTCTTCTAATATTTAGCAAAAAACACATATTGCTACAAGTATTAAGTAAAATTATTTGTGATCTGATGCACTTAAACAATAGCATTACCAATCCTAAAAAAAATGAGTTTTATCATTTTGTAAAGAACTTTGATTTTAGGGTAATGAGGTGATTCTAGTAGAAAATGCTTTCAGCAATTGCACCTGATGACCGTCCAATACCTATATATAGTGACAAACAGCTGAATCAGTGATGTGATGTCATTGTGGACAACTCGGTTGACACTATCACTAGTTGACACACATATTTATCTGGCATTAATATTTAATGTAACACTAATGACAAACAACAGTGATGACCAACAGAATGGCCTAACACCTGCAATTCAAAGATCAAGGTCTAATTCAATCCTTTCAAAATAAACTTAATTGAGTTATCATCATTAATATAAACTACAATCTGCTGTACGTCTTAGCCTCAGGTAGATTTATTTTTACAGTCACTTATTCAATAATGATTTAATTATTTGTCAATTCACAATAAATTAAATACTTATATAGGAGGATCCTATAACTAATTTTTCAGTAACAAAATTCTAAAATGACAAAATATGATTGTGTTCTACAAGAAACTGCTCTTTTAATTTGTATTATTCTCTGCAAGTGATAGCCAGGGGAATGACTAATAAGATTACGGCACAGAATCATAAACACCAAGCTAATTAGTGGTCACCCACTAGCTTAACTAAGAACAAATTAACTGGACAGCCATAAGCTACCTCAATCAGATCATTGGTTAATGAAAACTAGACATGACACTGATCAAATCAGCTGATAACCATTTCCTCCCACTGACCAGCCAATCCAGACCTTGTCTACATTACATCTACCTACTGACAGTTCTGCTTGAGGTAGACAGAGTTTATCTTAGCAATCCTTCCCCAAAACAATCTATAACCCCTCCAACAGCTGTTTAAACCTGTTTATTGTTGTGGGTTATCTGGGTTGTGTTAGTAAACACTTCAAGTTTAATATCATCAATTTTATCAAATCTGCCTCTGGAACTCAGCCCTTTATCAATAAGCCTCAAACTCTATTGAAACTGATGGTTTTCCATTTCATGCCATTATATTTTTTCATGTATACAGTGTTTTGATACCTTTATCTCTATTGATCAGAGATTAACACAAATACAACCCTCACTTGAAATGCCCCTAATTCATATGCTTCATATGCTTAATATCAGCAGCTTCAACAAAATTGCTACCCTTTAAAAATCATTCATATAAACTTGCAATTTTTATATGTAGTTTTATATGTGTAATTCAAAGTTTTATTTATTGAAGATATAACAAATTTCATTAATTAAATATGAAAGTTGCCTTTATATATAAATTCATTTTTATGCTAAATGATAAAATCTGATTTGCAGTAGCTATGCCATCAATATTTCTAGCACTGAAAAAGCAGGGTCATTTTCTCCCAAGTTGTCATGTTAAAATCTCAAAAGATTGGGCACTGCATAATCTGCCTTCTGTACTTTACACATGTAGTGAGAAAAGCATATCGTTTATTGAGCAGTAGAATCCTCAAGTTGAGCTACAGAATCACTTTCTCTACCATGTCTGCAGCGGTATACTGCAGAAAAAAATTTCAATACAATATGATATTTTATAAAGCAATATGCAATATATTAAGAGTTTTGTATCCATTCTATTAAACAAGTCTTACGAATTTTTATATGCATACACTTTATAACAACAGAGTATTGTCTTGCATATCATTATACTGTATAGCATAAATTTTATAAGGACAGAGTTATATTTTCCTATTTATTTTGAAGTTCTTGTCTTACTGTCATGTATTACAAATATAATTGCAATTCAAGCTTTTAACATTTGTATACCAACATGTATCTGTAATGCAATAATTATTTAATTATTTAAGATGTGCAATCTGCTTAATGTTTATTTCATTATAGGTCATCTTTATTTCAAATCTCTGGTGATTGAAATTCCAAACTTTCAAAAACAGAATTAAGACTATAGTGCCTGATTTATAAGTAATGGAAGTTAATGTTTTGATATGATGCATTCTTGAATATTGATACATATTGATCATATTAATTTAGTCCTTTGTTTTTATTTGGTGCTAGGACTGAATTTTGGTATTTAATATTCATGCAGTGCTCTTTTACAGACTTTTTTTTTTTTTTTTACAAAAACTACAGAAGAAACCTGACCCTCTCCTTTTTATCTGTTTGGCAATAATACTGCAATATGAACTTGTCACAACTTCATTTGGAAATGTACTCTAAAATCTAATATACTTAGCTAAAGGAAAATCAATTTGAACCATTATACACATCATTTTGAATCCCAGATGAGGTTTCATTACATACCTATTAGAAAACTCAAAATCTGAGCTGGTTGTGAGGACATTGAGTGTACTCGGACTGTTTCTGCTATTGATCGGCTCATCGCGTTGTTGAGGTACGTCAAGGTTAGATGTTCTGTGGGGTACTCTACTCATTATCACTGACGAGTACTCAGGCTGTAGATTTCGCTCCAGAGTCATTCTGGAGATTTAATCCACCTAAAAAAATAAAACATTACTTTCATTTAAAAGATATAGGTGAAAAAAATGAACTAACTAGCTTTGGGTTTCAGTTCTTTTCATTAGTATTCTTCAACTTTTCTCTGCATATTCATGCACTTCGCTATTCTCATAAACTTATACACAGTTTTTTTGTTGACTTCCCACCTACAAAATGGTCAAGACATCTAAATTTAAAGCTTTGTTCATCCCTGTGGTCTACTGCTTTGCAGTATACATACTTGTCAAGACTTTTAAGATATAGAGCTGAATTCTTGTGTGTTTTCATTCAATAATTTAAATGACTTTAAAAGACTTCCAATTTAGTTTGAGTTCCCATCTTTATGGTCATCTTTAAATAGCAATTTGCTTTGCAAAAATGCAAGAAAATTGCAGAATGCCAGTAAATTTTGGTGTATGGTTTTCTAAAGATGAATTATTGGTCCCTGTTTTTGGTTTAATCCCCTGTGGTAAACATTTAAAGGAGACCTGCAGTGCATGAAACAGTTTACAAAACTTGTATGGACTTTCACTGTGCATTTAGATATCTAGATGAATTGGTGTTTGGTTGACAGCTACAGTTAAAGGGTGGTCAAAAATTTCTATCTCTAACCTAATCATACTGAAAAACAAAAGCAAGATATCAGAGATTTTGAGTTATCAAATTTTGAGACTGAAATTCATTGCATTGTTAGAACGATAGATCCTACTCAGCCTACTGTAAACCAACTTATATTCGCATGTGAGAAATATCCGCAAGTTTCGCGACCTTCTTTACGGGTAATTCGCGAATATTAATCACCGAGAACCATTTATTTTGCTTTGTATTTGTATAGAATAATTCTTCAATCGCGAAAATTAATCGTCGTGGATTGATTTCAAACTGACGAATCGCAAATAAAAGATGACATGAATAATAGTTGGTTTACAGTATCTCTGGCAGCAGGTATTTTGCTCATCATTGTTCAAGATATAACATTCAACTGTAATTATCATTTAGACAAATACCACGCTGCAAACTATACATTCATACAGTATGTATACCCAAATGAATTTTTTATGACAAGATCAATATTAATTTAGCAATTTGAATTAAAGCCATTGAAACAGACTTGTATATTGGTTAAATGTTAAATTAGCCATATTGAACAATTTTGAAAAAGATGTATATTACACTGAACAAGGTACGACCATGAACAAACTGACATATACACCCTGAAACACAGACATATGCCTCCCTCAGAGCCACAGATAATCAATGAGTGTAAAGATCTCCTAAAACATCTGCCATATCTTTTGTATAAAAAGACCATTAGTACTGTAACCTGATCATTCTCCATTGTCTGAAAGTAGGGCAAAAATAAATCACAAACTGAATTATAGTCAGTAGATGCCTAGGATCAACTGATTGTGAAGTTGGGTTTCAGTATATATATATGAGGTGTTATCAAAAAGTTTGTGGAAGGAAGCAATAAAATTAACAGTATATTAAGGATATGCTTATACAAAATTTATAAGGAACATAAACAAAAAAAGTTTAAGAAGTGTCAAAAATTTTAATTTGATATGATATTTTGCTAATTTATCATTTATTTAAATACACAAGACATATTATATGATCATCCAGAGCTATTGCCGTCGATTTTTATATGACAGTGTCATTGTTTCTCAATGTCTTCTCCCTCTACCGGTGCCTCAATACACTTTTCTTGATAAGATACCCTGGCACCATCCTTTTTTTTTTTTTTTTTTTTTTACATCTTTGAAATTTCATGAACAACTGTTTTCAAAACACAATACTGTAAATGGATCTATACAAAAGATAAAAGATCCTCTTGACAGCTTACTCTGCTTAACAAACTTCAATTTCTAAAACATGTGAGCAATGTTACATCTCTTTGGACATACTTTAGACACATAGACCATGACACATTTAATATATTTTATCATTTAGATTTGCGACTTTGTAAGTAATTAAAATTATCATACTACAGCCTGAAAAGGAAGCAATTCATCTTGTCAAAAAGCGTTTCGCAATTTGAGACAATCCTATCAGGTTTTGCGTTTATCCTATCCCCCAAAGCAGATTTGGGAAAAATGTAGGCCTCTTTCACTCACTATAGATCTTTGCCTTAAATGTCCAACTCAGTGTGGTTTACAGTATCTCTGGCAGCAGGTATAGTATGGGAAATTAATTATGACATCATAAAAACTGAAATATTTAGCACATGTATATGTTAGTGTCTTTTAATTCAAAAATGTATATTCAAATTAACGAGGCCTAGTCCAATTATTTCTACCCTAGATATTTTGTCATGATAAATTTTCTTGAATGAATTTTTACTATTACACTAATTATTTTAAGATAAAAATATCAAATGTTTACCATCCTGATTTCTAAGAGGGCCATTTTAAAAGTTGTCAAATTTTACTATTGGACCCTATGGGAATTTGTTGGAAAAGCGCCAAATTATCACATTTTCCCCATATTTTTTATATTTCTGCCTTAGGGATTTCGTTTTCAGTCAAATACACGAAAGTTATTGTAAAAAGTCACCAAATTGTGAAATTTCAAAAAAGTTAACCATCTGGTTTGGTCTAGGAATTATTGCAAGGTTTATTTTTTCCCAATGCCCAATACCTCTAAATTTGCCATTTTGCGGCATACATTTTGTATATATCGGCGCAGATGAATTATTTTGGTAAAAAATAACAATGTTTAGATTGCTGGTATGCTTCTTTTGATGTTCTGTCAACAGTGTTTAATAAAATGTCCATAGACATCTTGAATACTCAAGCGAGTCAAGCGTCATTCTTCAGCCTTATGCATTGCTTACAGAACTGGAAAACAGTGACATCGTGAAAGCCATTTCAGCATTTATTCCTAAATATTCTCTTAAAAGCACATTTTAAGACCCATAAATGTTACAGATAATGTTAATTTTGTATTACAATTACAATACTTGGATAGGTGTTATGTTGCATATACGACTGTATGAAACTAAAAATCTGCACAAAGTCATGCGCACTGGAATTAAACTTGGCCTCATTAAATACTCAGACAATAATTGTAATTGTGTAGTATTCTTTCTCAGCTATACTTGGTGTGTGCACATGTTTTTTTTATTTGCCATTCAGTAGTCAATTCTGAAGTAATCAACAAGGTTCTGAGACAACATTATTTCTCTTTTGTAAACTTTGCTGAATCAATACAAGCCTCCTACTTTTTCTATGAGGTATATTAGATTAGCTGACATCCAAATAACACATCACTGGATGCAGTTCCCAAATAATGCGCTCTAATGATGCAATCAATGAACTGACGTCAGCAAGTTTCTACGGTTGTAACTGTGTTTACTACAAAAAAATTCTACTGATTAAAACACCCAAATTCTCTTTGATCCATTTCTGAACATACCATGAACAATTAATATTTCAGCTGGATTTATAAAGAAAAACTAACAATGCTGGGACTAAATCGAAATTCAAAAAACGATAAAATGCTCACAAAGTATTCACCATGTATTTTACTGCATGCATAAAAAGCTCTGCAGAATTTTCATATTTTATACAAATTACACAATGTATACATTATCTAAACAATGACAGAATGTGGTTAAATCTGATTTCCTTTGTTACTGTACAAAATAAGACAGGCTTCCATCCGATACATAGTAACCAAACACTGATGACTGATAGCTAGCTTTACACTCCTATTGGCAGAAACAGAGAAAAAAGATAACAGCTTTTAATGAATTTTGTGCAACACTGCACAAAATGGAACCACAACAGAATGTGATTGCATAAATTATTCATTTTTTGACACAGCTAGCTGCTTAGAAATCATGTTGGTTGTGACACTAGAAATCAGAGTTACCCATCCACAGCAAGGCCTGCTTGAGAAAAACAACAGATGACATCGGTTTTCTATAATGAAGCATCTTTTTTAATCCAATGTTCTGGCAAATGCGGCTATAAATCACTAACCCGTTGCTGATAGTAAATTTAATTAATGCTTAATAAATCAATAGTTTTGAAGTGAGCTCCATTTCAACTCGTGCCCTGACATTAATGAAACCCCATGATTATCTGTACCAAAATAAATGTACTGTAATTGATTAGAAAATGTAACTTGACCTATCAAGTCCTGAAAATTACCTCTGATATGGATTCTTTTTTATTTTTATTTATTTATTTTTTTTTTTTGGGGGGGGGGGGGGGGGGAGTAGTCAGCCTCATAGGTAATTTTATGCACTTTCTATCACAAAAAATGAAACAATTAATTTGCAGAAGCAAAAATTTGAAAGACCTTTCAAAATGATTTTAAATCACCATCAAATGGACTCCCTTTTGACTTAAAAATCAGCAGTTTGGAGGGGAAATTTAATTAAACATTGTTAACAACTGTCCTAAATAAGCATACAGCAATAAGAATTTTACAGAGTCCCTTATCTTGTATGTACTTTGGTTGTGTAAATCATCTTTCAAAATAATTACTAAAAAGATGGTACATTATAACTGATGGAACTCAAAATCACTGCTAGAACAGTCTAGAATGATCTAGACTGGGAAGAATTTCAGACCAGCAGTCAAAAGTTGGCTGTTACTTTGGGATATTAACAATTTATCTTCTAAATTTCTGAGGGCAGAATTTTTTTTCTCACAACAAAAAATAAACACAATACTAATGTTTGGTTAGTACCTTCCATGCATCCTGTAAACACAATATTCAAAAGTGATTTTTGTTTTAATTGTGTAAAGCTCTGGAACACTAGGCTGGTGTTGCATGTTATTTACTGCATTAAAACTGTGTTGTAGTTTAATAGAACTGCTCCACAATTTTCTCTCTCAAAGGCTACATTTGATGAAAGCCATAGCTCTATTGATCCCCATTCAAGTGGAATTAATGATAAAATACAAGCCTGTTGCTGAAGATTTCTTCATTACAAATTCAGCATCCATCTTTCTCTACTGCGTTAAACTGAATTATTCTTCCTCTCGACAAGATTGATTTTTTTTGGTGGACACGCGATGTAGATGCTCTTCAGTGGTCTGACAGAAACTCTAAAGAACGTGTCTGAACGAATGTGGCTCAATAGTGAAATGTAACGCATTAAAATTGCATGAGCTGATTGTTGGTGCATGCCTGAAATAAGCACCCAACTCAGTGCTTGATGGTATCATTATCTTGAATATTCTATTCATAATCAGCTGAACAATTCACCTATTCCCCTAATTGTCATACAATCAATAATCCATTTTGACCCAACAACTCACCCAAATGTTGATTGTTAATGATGGAAAATTGTCACATAAAGCCTCAATAGTTCTTTGTACAATTATACTGTCGATATTGAAATAACCTTTGTCTCCAAGATTAAACAGAATGTTCACCTGACATCACCTCTACCTGTAATGGGAGCAGGTAGGGTCAATTTAAGCCTCAACTATCTTTTTAGCATCTGAAAGTTAAGCTGTTCTGATGAGCAGGTGATGGTTGTGAAACTGGATCCCAGAAAAGAAGCTGTCAATACACCTAGTGATGATGAATGAGGAATCTGTTACTTGGTTATTATAAATATTAAATTATTGCAGTATTGCATGAAGATACAGAACTTCACAATATTGTCACTATTGTCTAAAACAGGACTATAACATTATGATATAAATTGACGAATATTTCATAAAATTTTTATTTAAAGAAGGAAAAACCTTGAATGTATTTTTTTTATGTTGAACATTTGAACTTCTTAAACTGAAATGCTCATAAAAATTTGATTGCAAACTTCATCTGTCACTCTTCATTACAGAAGAACTAAGTTTCTTTAGGAAAGAAATTTTCTCATTTTTGGTGAAACCATTTCCAAGTATCTAGTATATACCCCAACATGGTCATTTTTTAAAATACTTACACAGAACTTTACCAAAGATCAATTCTAATAATTCTATTTCAGAAAAAGGAAAAAAAATGAAGTTTCACAAAGAACTAGAAGCTACCATCAGGTATTCCAGTTACTAGTATATTACCCTCTTACCTAATTATTCTGCTGTTTGATTGTAGAATGAGATTATCTTATTGTGATACCCCCCCCCCTTTTTTTTTTTAAAAACTAAATTCACTCATAAAAGAGTCCATAAGATTCCCATTGTATATTAATATTTATACAAGAATGATCTCCTACTGGTTAAAATTACTTACCCCGAATTCTTTAGAAAACAAAATAGTTTGTGTTTTGTATAAATATCTATGTTCTCAATATTTTCAAGGAGGTCCAAAAAACCTATGGGTAGATTTCATTTATAAAATTTTAACCTCTTGTGGGTTCTCCAACATTTGGTATGAACAAAGTCCCATTGACAGGAATTGGGTACTTGCAGCGGTGAAGCAAAGATTAAGCGACCAATTTATTCAAAAATGGCATAGTGATATAAATAATTCATCAAAAGGTCAAATTTACAAAATTTTTAAGAGTGATTTTGGATTTGAAAAATATCTAAGTATTTTACCTAGTAAACTCCAAAAAATACTAATAAAATTTAGAACTTCAAACCACCACCTCCCAATTGAAACTGGTAGATGGTCAAATATTCCACTGGATGAAAGAGTTTGTAAATTGTGTAATACGGGGCAAATAGCAGACGAATTTCATTTCATTTTAGAATGTAAAACATTGAACAGCATCAGAAAGAATCTTTTACATCCCAGATTTTGTAAAACGCCAAATACACTTAAATTTTCTGAAATTATGTCAACGACAAACTTAAAAACTTTAAAAAACCTTTGTATATTTATATCTAAAATAAACAACACCGTCTGTCCTCCATAATTTAAATGTTATCATACCATTTTTTTTTCTTCTTTTCTTCTTTCATTGTATGTTTTTTGCTATACTATGTACATATGTATATGCCCCTCATTTATGCTATTGTATCATAATTATATTTATTATTTTTGTCACAAATATGACGACTAATTTATTGTACCTCATGTACCACTGATGTTGGTGTGAGTGAATAAAAATGAAATGAAAATGAAAATGAAAATGGAGCAGATCCAAATTTGGATTAAGCCTTGCCAATGCTGGAATAATAGGTAATTAAAAAAAGATTGTTTAATAGCCCCTAAATGCAAGTTTTATAATTGTTGGGCTTGTAATAACTGGGGAATGGACTTTTTTCATAAACTTTATCTGATTACTCATCTGAGCAAGGGGCCCATGGGCCACAATGCTGACCCGAGTCAATATGGTCCTGCTAATTCTCCAACAGATTTTTTCCCCTGTATATTCCTATGTAAAACTTTGAGTCCCATCCTACCCAAGTGTCATGATTTGAACAAACCTGTATCTAAACTATCTGAGGATGCTTCCATATTCATATGACTAATCTGACATGGCTTTGCTGTTCTTGAGAAGATTTTTGGCTCACCTGAGCTGAAAGCTCAAGTGAGCTATTCTGATCACCCGTTGTCCGTCGTCCATCCGACTGTAAACTTTTCATATTTTCAACTTCTTCTCAAGAACCACTGGGCCAATTTTAACCAAACTTGGTACAAAGCAACCTTGGGTGAAGGGGAATTTAAATTGTTAAAATGAAGGGCCAAGTCCCCTTCAAAGGGGAGATAATCAAGAAAATACAAAATTTGGATGGGGTCATTAAAATATCTTCTTCTCAAGAAACACTGGGCCAGAAAAGCTGAAACTTATCTGGAAGCATCCTAAGGTAGTGTAGATTCTAAATTGTTCAAATCATGACCCCCGGGGGTATGGCAGGGCCACAATAGGGAATCCAAGTTTTACATTGAAATATATAGGAAAAATCTTTAAAAATCTTCTTCTCAAGAACCACTGGGCCTGAAATGCTGAAACTTATGTGGAAGCATCCTGGGGTAGTGTAGTTTCTAAATTATTCAAATCATGACCCCCGGGGGTAGGACGGGGCCACAATAGGGAATCCAATTTTTGAAATATATAGGAAAAATCTTTAAAAATCTTCTTCTCAACAACTTGGGGCAGATAAGCTGAAACTTACTTGGAAGCATCCTGGGGTAGTGTAGATTCCAATTGTTCAAATCATGACCCCTGGGGATAGGGCGGGGCCACAATAAGTACTACAGGGGGGGGGGGGGAAATCAGGTGAAAAACAGCAAGGCCAAAGTTACTCAGGTGAGCGCTGTGGCCCATGGGCCTCTTGTTAAAGATGTGGCCCTACCCTACCCTTGGGGGTCATGTTTTAAACAAACTTGAATCTACACTACCTGAGGATGCTTCAATACCAATATGACTAATCATGGCTTAATTTCCTGTTCTTGAGGAGATAATTAGATTTTTTCCTATATATTCCTCTGTAACACTTTGATCCCCCATTGTGACCCCACCTTACCTCCAGGGGTCATGATTTGAACAAATTTAAATTCACACTCATCGTCGCAAACCACGACAAAAATGTACGATCCTCTCAAATTCTGGCTGTGGTCGAATAAGAAGAGAATATTTCGTAGCTCATTAAAATATTGACCAATGCGAGTAAAGCATAGTCGGATTATGAACTTTGACGTGACCTTTCAATACCCAATCACAGTATACGAAACATTTCTTGTATACTGTTGAATTTCAATTGTGATGGAAACAAATATTGTCATTGGCTGAACATGATGCCACAATATAGAGGCATATTAAAATATTCAAGATTATGACACTTTTTGTTATCAAGCAGCCACGTGTAGGAGAGAGCTATGTGCGGACTCCGGACCATGGTGAGACGATGATTCACACTATGTTATGAAATTTCAACTTTTCTGGCCACTGGTTCTTGAGAAAATATTTTTTTATAAAGATGCCACCAAATTTTCACTATCAGTAATTCTTGATTATCTCCCCCTTGAAAGATGGCATGGCCCTTCATTTGAATAAATTGAATCCCCTTCACTCAAAGATGCTTTTTGGCAAGCTTGGTTGAAATTGGCTTAATGGTTCTTGAGAAGAAGTTGAAAATACAAAAAGTTTACAGATGGACAGACAGCTAGAGAGACAGATGGACACAGGACAAAATATGATCAGGAAAGCTCACTTGAGCTTTCAGCTCAGGTGAGCTAAAAAATATAGATCATATGCAGCATCCAAAGCACCATTACTGATTTGTATCCCCAGATGCAATGTCTATGCAAGTGTGGTCAATGTAAACTTTCTTATAACCTCCAAACTGAAATGTTCCAGTAAGTGCAGCCTCTGAAGCAAATATCCATCCTAACTGAAATCTTCCCTGTAAAGTCGATAATTGTGTGACTTTTATTCACTGGAACTTGAATCTGCTTCAACAGCTTTAACTTAATCATTCCTTTGGTAAATATAGGTCACATGCAGCAATGGAGCATTTTATTATTGAAGCCACAAAGCTTCATACAATAAATTGTTGGCACTTGAGAATGGAAGTATACTCTCAAAACTACAATCTATTCACTCATTCAGAAAATATAGGTCACATTCAGCATCCGAAACAGAACTGATGGTATGCATCCCAAGTTCCAGAAGGTGAAGGTAAGAGTTTGGAGACTTAGAAATAAGTCCTTTCCAACAACATCTACATAATCACTCATCCAGGAAATATAGGTCACATACAGCATCCAAAATATGATTCCAAGATTAGTTCACTTTTAGTAACCATGGCACACTTTTCAATGAAATAAAAACCCAATTAAGAGAAACTTCTCTCTTGATGTAAATTACTTTTTTCCCCAAGTTTGACTAAAATCAGATCCAAACTCTATGAGGAGTAGCACTTTGAATTTAACAGATTATTCTACTCTATGTAATCAAAGCAACATCATTCTTTGAAATAAAAAATCCCAATATAGCTTGAAAATAAAAGTTTTGGAAATGCTAAATTGAGAAAGAATCATTCACAGGTCCAGGAAACTATTTTTTCTGACGTTAAGAATAAATTTACATGCTAAATGAGCTACCAATGAGACTTGCACATTGACCAATCAACTAAATGAGTTGAATTGCATTATGGGTTACTACAATAATACTTCAGAAAGTTAAGGCTTGGAAAAGGCAAGATTTTCTACTCCCTCTAGAAAAAACATGATAATTTTTTTCATTTCTAAATACAAAGTGTACATTATTATCTACTATTTCAATGCTCACATTTACAAACAAGTGTTTTATAAATGCAGAATTTTGTTTTTTTCCACTCCATTGTATGAGGCAATTGGTGGACAATTGTCTGTATTCCTGTGCTGTACTATCAGTGAAAACAAATTTTATGTGGATTTCCTGGACCAAGATGATAAAGTTTGTCCTCACATAACGTCATGAAGTTCTGCTCATGCTAGTTATTCTAATTTTTGAGAGGGTTTTGAGATGGGTATATCGACATATTATTTAACAGGCAAAGACAACACATACTGGAACACTTAACCTATATATATCTTTTAAGAAATCTCAACGCAGGGTAATATTGAGTGCTTACCATTGTTTTTCTAAAAATACAAAGAATAGGTACATGTACTAAAAAAGATATAGGTTTACTGTTCCAGTATGTGTTTAGTGCACTAAATTTAAAGTCAAAGTTTAGTCAGACTTTAGTACATGAACTGCACTGCACAATACAAAATACTTGAGCATGACATTCTTTGAGCCTCCTGGATAGTACACTTACTGTAGTACAATTTGCATGACACTGTTAAAATAACCTTGCAGGATAATACTCTGAATGCTGTGAGCAAATTTAACCATCAGAACTACAGGCCCTTTTTAATGTATATACAGGGTTGTCCTTTAGACCCAGGGACTGATGAATTTCCCCACCTATAATGATGTAATCGCTGGTTATTTTGGTATTCCTCCTAACTCCCCAGTAGGGGAGAAACCTCAGATCCCCTTCTTTTTAAATGTCCCCTTCTATTTCAATTAGGGACAAAACACATTAAGTATTCCAACATTTGTAGGAAGCAAAACACAAGGTCCTCTAACAAAGAAAAGTATTCTATATATATAATCTTTACCTTGACCCAAGACCAGGTGACTATAAGTGAAACAGTGACCAGGTTGATAAATACTTGATCTTTAAGGAAGCCTGACTTTTCAAATTTGAAAGCCCTGCTGTTTAATCATTAAAAGTTATGTGATGTATAATCACCAAAAGTTATCTGCATCAAAAAAACCCCTGAGATATGGTGTACACTGAATGAGCCATATATCTGGGTGAACTAAAACGCATGTACAAAAAAAAAATCATCTCCACGGACTTATGATATTTAAAAACACACATTTTCCTAAGATTCTATTGGCATAATTCATGTTGATACAAAACTGAACAGACATCTGGCTTATAAAAAACTACACCATTTCTTGGATATTGACACGTGACGTTTTTTTCAAATCTTAACACATAAATTTTATTAATGGATAATATTTGTATAATGGTGTGGACAGTAGTCTATTGAATTCCTTAACTTTATTTTAGTACTGAACAGGCTGGAAGACACATCCACTTCTCAACATAGTACTAACCAGAATATAACCAGTGAAAACTATGTACCTTATTCTTTAAACAAGAAGAGAAACTAAAACACTATTGTAGACCTGTCATTGAAAAGCATTGTATCAACAGAAATATGAAACACCTGTATGTTGAAGGCCACGCTTCTTTCAAAACTTAAAGGTTCTGAACCAAGGAAAACTGAATCTGTCATATCGATGTACATTTTTAAGGTATAATACAGCTATAAAACTTTAGTGCAGTGTGATCGTATATCATATAGTACTTACCTAATAATATCTCAGTTCATTAGAGGTTCAAGGACATGTCAACTATTACAGTACTATGACTTTAAAGAAGCACACAGACCCCCAAAAAATAATTAATAATAATTACATATGATTTTTCCCAACATCTAAAATGGAGTGGGTGTAAACCCATGGGAGAGGGGATGATAATTATGCAGAAGGTATACCCCACTCTCTATTTCCTCTCTAAACAAATGTAAAAAAGCTTAGTAATAATAAATATAGCACAGTGTTCACTTTAAAACAATATATATACTTGGAGAAAACTTACTTCCCCATAAATTACAAGACCCTTGGTGGATTATGAAGTATGTACATTAAAATTGGCTCTTTTCCCCATCTATTATAATACATTTGATGCAAAGATCATGTTGCACTAAAATTATTCATACATTGAATTAATCAACACAGACACTTAGAAAACAATGTCAAATTTCAGATGGTACTTTAATAGAATTCCATTCATACTTACATAACATATAACTGACAGCCATTTTTGATGAGTGCTTCATCTTCTTACATGGGACAAATGTGTATTAGGATTCAGTGTGACTTTCCCTGCTTTAATAAACCTTACTCTGAAAACTAAATCCAAACACTGAGACAAAATCCTCAACTAATGCATATATTCCAACGAGCGAATAAAAGGTTTAACTTGGACTCCATCAATAAATCCAATATTCCTTCTTGTATCCATTACAATCAAAATGTCAAACAGCTACAGTAACAGAATTCATTCCAATACTAACTTCTGAGGCGTTTTGATTATTAAAAGAGTTTCACTGTACAAATTTCAGGGTGTTTGAACTTATTCTATGGCCCATCCACAAAACAAGCCTCAATAACAGATTTGTCCATTGACTGATAAAAACATACTCCATTCCATCATACTATATATGGGCAAAGAGCCTACTGTGAAAGTTTCAGATCCATCCTGCTACTGACAATCAATATCTGAATTCAAACATTATAGTCATCCAATCGTGTTCATTGATACAAATTAGTTCGGTGCCATATTGATCTGAACCAAGAGGTAGAATGGATACCCTTGGCTAAACATATTCTGGAGACTGGAAAGAAATCCCAAGATAATTGAGTTGGCTGAATTCTCCAGCACATATAGAGACTGTATTGATGTTTTTATATGATGAAATATCTCCAGGATTGCTTTCCAACCATTTCTCTTAGTACAGCTAAAAATATGCCTAGTATATTGGAAATATTTTCGCAAGGGCCTTTTTACTGTAGTATTGATTCTAAAACTTAAGACTGACTTCTACAGCAAACAGGAGATGAACTGTATGCAAATGAAGTTTGAAGACAGTAAAAGTATTAAGTGCATCAAAAGCGATCGATTATGCCATATAATCCATAAATACCAATGTCTACCGAGCTACTTAAATCTCTGAAGTGAATGTAACATACAATATATTATAATTACAATATGAAAGAGGTTTATAAAATTCTGGAGAATGACTGAAGAAAGAAATCATTCTACTAACTTCATCACTAAATTAGTGAAGAGAAACCTAAGTTTATATGGCAATAATTCATAGTGTTCAAAAGCCCAGATATGGTGCTCACAACGTACCATTTATGACATATGGTAAAAGAATTCACACATAAGCAGCTTCAATATCATACTGGTGCCACACAGTTTATTAAGAATTCAGATAATGTACAGATTTAGTGTTTTGGCAAATACTTGACTGAAAGCATTAAAAATGCTGCAAAGTACTGTAGATTCCTTTTTCTATGTGAGTACTGTACTCAATACACCCAAATGTGAGTACTGTACTTAATATACCTAAATGCCTTGAAGATGTAAAATCACAATAAATTTGACTGTTGATCAAGTTTTTACATGTATTTCTGCAATTTAAACAAGAGGCCCATGGGCCACATCGCTCACCTGAGTAACTTTGGCCATGCTGTTCTTTACCAGATTTCCCCCTTGTAATACATGTATACCTATTGTGGCCCCGCCCTACCCCCGGGGGTCAAAATTTGAACAATTGAAAATTTACACTACCTCAGGATGCTTCAAAATATGTCTCAGCTTTATTGGTCCAGATGTTCTTGAAAAGAAGATTTTTAAAGATTTTTCTTATATATTTCAATGTAAAACTTGGATTCCCTATTGTGTCCTGCCCTACCCCCGGGGGTCAAGATTTGAACAATTTATAATCTACACTACCCCAGGATGCTTCCACATAAGTTTCAGCTTTTCTGGCCTAATGGTTTTTGAGAAGAAGATTTGTAAAGATTTTTCTTATGTATTTCAATGTAAAACTTGGATTCCCTATTGTGTCCCGCCCTACCCCCGGGGGTCAAGATTTGAACAATTTATAATCTACACTACCCCAGGATGCTTCCACATAAGTTTCAGCTTTTCTGGCCCAGTGGTTCTTGAGAAGAAGATTTGTAAAGATTTTTCTTATGTATTTCAATGTAAAACTTGGATTCCCTATTGTGTCCCGCCC
>NW_026889805.1:6660000-6700000 GCF_033153115.1 Saccostrea echinata | reverse complement strand
GACTCTTCAACTTAAGCTGAACTATAAACATACACATAGGAACAGCCAATATATGATCTATGCAACAGTATTACCCGGGTAGAAGTACAGATAACCTCCGGGGGAATACCATAATACACACACAAACAGTACATAAAGTATCCCTACATACACATCCAGCACAGATCTGAAGGTGAAGTGAGGAAATCGTACAGAGAGGCTATGAATGAGCAATACCTGGCATAGATATTCCTGCAAATGTGCCAAAAAATCTACTACTATAGTAACCCAATTTTATTCCTAGGGAGGCCAACAAAGGGGAATTTAATTCCAGAGAACTGATGGCTAGTTCTATCAAACTGCAATTATGAAATCTGGAAATTTTAACTATTTCAAAAATTATTATGATATACATGTATTAGACAATTGTGTAATCTATTATTATCATTTTAAGGAATGAATTTATCAGCAATCCAAGTCATATTGTATAACCTGGGTTGGAGCAGTTTATGCTTTATGAAAAGCGAAGCAGAGCAGCTAGTACCATGAATTCAAATCTTGAGTGTATTTTGGGGGGGGGGGGGGGGGGAGGGGGTAAGTAGGCTCTAAATACTTAGTGAAAATGATTTTTGGACTGAAAATTATATCATATAATGGCGAATATATTGAGTTTATCTTAATTTATTCTCAACATAGGGACTACCTGCTTTAATTCTGCAGGAAAAATGTTCAAAGACAATGAACCATTAGTAACCAAAAATCACTATTGCTTACTTCCATTGGGAAAATATGTGTAATGATTTGGGCTGAGGATATCGGCCTGGATAGCTCAGTCAGTAGAGTGCCTGACTATAGTGATGCAGGGGTCCCAGGTTCAATATCCTGGTCCAGCGTACATTTTCTCCTTTCCTTTTACACATACAAGTAATATATTTAGTTAACTTATCTTTGTTTAGGAAATGTTGAGATTACTTTAAATTTATTACAAACCATGTCATTAACTGTAGATTTCCATTTCTTCTATCTTACATCAAAGAGCAGGTCACTCTAAATGCATTAAACTACCATGGAATTAGTAAGAACTCTTAGTGAGCAGCATTTAGAGCTTCCTTAAACACTTGAAATGTAAACTTTTTTTTTCAGTTTGTGAATGTTTAATTGGTGTGTAAATAGCGCTAATGAAATATGCCTATCTGACAAACCAATAACACCCACAAAACTAAAAAAACATTCATTAATGACACTGAATCATTTGTGTGTAACTTTTGAATCATTTGTGTCCTCTTTGGTTATCATTACATAAGAAGGCAGGGCTCAGATTAATTTAATCTAATTCAATTTGGTAGGGAGACCTGAAGGGGTGGGGGGAGTGATCTAGTTACTATGACTGCAAACCTAGTAGTGTATTGAGTTTGATTCAGATGAAACTTACAAGCTGAAAAAGTGAATAAGAAGAATGTACCTATTTTTTTGTGGTTCTGAGGATAATATCCAGTCTATTTGTTAGTTCTCTCACGCTTGTCTATTGTCACTGCATAAAGACCAAAAAATAAATGTTTATTCTCTAAAGTACCTTTTGTTCCTACCAGCTAAATTGACTTTAATGTTTATACATTTTAATGAAAATGACATTTCCTTACTCCTTAACTAGAGCACCTTCACTGCAATAAATATCTGCATACACATAGTTGAAAAACTAGATCCTCAGCACACTTTTTGACTATTCGTCCCCCAACTCCCCTAGAGAAAATCTTAACAGCAATAATTTCCTGAGATAGTCTAGTGGTATTACCATGGCAATAAGACCCAGACAAGATTTCAGATAAAACTTTTATTAATTATTTCTTCCTGATGATATAGTCCTACCCTCCAGCTACCCTTGTCACATGACCCACTACTTCACACAAACAGAACAATTAGGGTTTTTTCAAAGAGCTTGCAATGGCTTCTTTTCAATAAGGAGACAAGGATAAATACAGGACTGTTAGAAATAAACTCATTCCATTGATTTTTCTCTCACATCAAACATCTATCTATAGATAGTTGCCCGCTCTCTGGAATTTTACCCAATCTATTATTGAAAGGAACAATCAGAAACGAATTCAGACCAGATCTTCCATGTTTTCTGATTTTCCAAGGTCACTCTGTTGACCTGTAGAGAAAATCTGAAGGATCCGAAAATCAAACAGAGTATAACACTGTTCAAGTCCTCTGAATTTTATGTTCTGATTTGCTGATGAGTTTCATTGAAAAAAAAAAGCAACGAATGTTATCATTAAGTAAGGCAAAGTCCCACACCAAACTAATAATCTTAGTAGTTGTGTGCAATCCCTAGATGCAACATGTACGCAAATTTGGTATGATAGAGCTTGCAGTTACCCCTGGTACTTAGGAATTGACTTGTTCTTAAAACTTTTAACTAGTCCCTCATTTAGTGAATGAAAGTCAAATCCAGCGTCTGAAGCAAGTTTCAGAGTGTTCATCCCTTGATGCATCATTCCTGCAAGTTTGGTTCAAATAGGCCTTATAGTTTCTTGGTAATGGACCTGCTCCAAAAACTATAACCTGGTCACTCATCTGGAAAATGTAGGTCAATCCAGCATCCAAAGCAAGCCTGGTAGTGTGCATCCATAAATGTACAGTATCATCCATGTAAGTTTGGTCAATATAGGGCTTATAGTTACTTGGAAATGAGACCTGCTCCAAAATCATTCACATGGTCATTCTTTAGCTAAAATTGCAGCATATGAAACCAAAAGAAACATATTAGAAGAACTGTCCATAAATCTCAGATTTATTATAGGGCACAGAAGTACTTGAAAAGAAATCTGCTCCAAAAACTTTTACCTGGGACGCAGACGCCAAGGGTATTACATCAACTCCCCCTAACTTTGTTTAGGCGAGCTTTAAGGCAATGGTAAAGACATAAACTATAGGAAATGGTAATATTATCAATGTCATAGAAACTTGCATGTTAAAAAAAGTACCCACTATTCTTGGATGTTTCACTGATACCTGTAGGAATAAATTCTGAGAGTCTATTTAAATAAGGATATTAAAGGTTAGGAATATCTCTATGCAACAAATAAAGTTTTAGGAAGTATAACTATATGATATAGCCTGTCCCATATATGAGCAATTCCACCTTTTTGATGATAACAAATATGATTTGTCTTGAAATCAAATTTAATTTAAAAAATTAAATATAATTAAACATTAAGGTTTTGTCAATTCCAAACAACTTTTAGTCAGAGTGGATCAATGCAACTTAATTGAAACAAACCAGTATGACACAATTTTTCAAAGTTGAAGGAAAATTTTCTATTGCTGTCAAGTGTATGTATAAGGGAGTAGTTGTTATTTCCTGAGATCATCTGAGCGTAATCTCCAATGTGTGCAACACTGTTATGTCAAAGACAGTATACAATGGAAAATCACAAATGAATAAGAATTTGTTTCCAAAGTGGCAGCAATTTTTGTAATGTTAAATCCACATAAAACTTTACTTTGAATTTGCTGTGTGTAGGTACACTATACTTGCACTCAAGAGTTCATTTCAAAACAAGAGTTTGGATAAAATTTTCTTCACTGATTGAATCTAGTTTGGATGTCATGGTATTTATGTATTTTGAGATATAATGAGAAATGAGAGGCCAAAAACATTCACCTGAGTTACTATGGTCCTTCTGTTCTTCATCAGCAGATTTTTCCCTATACATTTCCATGTAAAATTTGATCACAAATTGGGGCCCCATGCTACCCCTGGGGGTCATAATTTGAGCAAACTTGAATCTACACTATCTAAGGATACTTCCATATAAATATTACTGATCATGGCTTTGCTGTTCTTGAGAAGAAGATTTTTAAAACACTTTTACTATATATTCTCTGTATAACTTTGATCGCCCATTGTGGTCCCTTCCTACCCCATGATTGAAAAAAATTGAATCTACACTATCTAAGGATGCTTCCATATAAATACTACTGCAAAAAAAAATAAATCTTGACCTGGCTGTTCTTGAGAAGATGAATTTTAAAGATTTTTCCTGTATACTTTGCTCACAATCGTGGCCCCACCCCACTTCCAGGGTTCATGATTTGAACACTATTTAGGGATCATGCAAATATGTAAAACTTTGATTGCCCATTTTGGCCCCATCCTACCCCCCCCCCCTCCCCGGGGGTCACAATTTAAACACACTTGAATCCACACTATCTGAGGATGCTTCCATATAAATATGACTAATCATGGCTTTGCTGTTCTTGAGCAGAAGAGTTTTAAATATTTTTCCTATATATTCCTATGTAAAACTTTGATCCTCTATTGTGGCCCCACCCTATCCCTGGAAGTCATGATCTGAACAAATGTGAATCTATACAACTATGTAATGAAGCTTTCACATAAAATTATATTTTCTGACCCAGTGGTTCTTGAGAAGATTTTTTTAAAGATGGCACCAAATCTTCACAAATTCTTTATTATCTCCCCCTGAAAAGAGGGCATGAGTTTGGCTGAAATTGGCTCAGTGGTTCTTGAGAAGTCAAAGATGTGAAAAGTTACACACAACAGACAGATAGATGTACAGACAGATGAAAGACACTTTTCAATCAGAAAAGCTCATTTGAGCTTTCAGCTCAGGTGAGCTAAAAATATCCTTTACATTCCAATGTAAAATTTGATCCCCTAGTGTGACCCCACCCTAGCCCATGGAAACATGATTTAAACAATTTAGGATCTACAATATGTCTGGAAGCTTTCCCATATAAATGATCTTTTTTGGTCCAGTGGTTCTTGAGAAGATTTTAAAAAAAAATTTTCCTATATATTCCACCGTACAACTTTGATTTTCTATTGTGGCCCCACTCTACCCCCAGGGGCTTTGATTTGAATAATTTAGAATCTTCACTATGGTACCTCTGGAAGTTTTAACATAAATTTCACCTTTTCTGGTTCAGTGGTTCTTGAGAAGATTTTTAAAGATTTTTTCCCAACACATTCCAATACACAACTTTTATTCCCTACTGTGGCCCCATCCCTACCCTGGCAGGCATGATTTGAGCAATTTAGAACTTACACAACCTCAGGAAGTGTTTGCTAAATTTTCATCTTTTCTGGCTCAGTGGTTTTTGGGAGGAATATTTTTTTCAGAATCTCACCCTATTTTTGCCTTTTCTTGATTATCTCCTCTTGGAAAGGGACTTAAATTTAGAGATGGAATAGACAAGCAGACAAATAGACAGACAGATGGACAAACAAACAGACAGATGGCAAACAATGGGTGATTAGTAAAGCTCACTATGAACTGTCAAAGCTGCACCCATATCTATTTGTACATGTTGTATTCAATCTTAAAGCACATCATACAATTTTACACTAAAATTTTTTTTATACCTAACAAAACAGCATCAAAACCAGGATAATAGTCTGGGTTATTAACAGTATTCCCTCTTTTAAGGGTACAGAATTAACTTTCAAAAATAATTAAAAGTGCATCGGTATGGTAATGTAATATGTTGCATTTATCTGTCACCATGATCAATGGCTCATTCTAAATGAACATCGCAACCCATAATTTTGTCTATGTGATGCACCCATGGGTTACCAATGATGGTTTTGATTGCTCTTGTTAATTTTAGATAAGAAAAGAAAATACATATATGTAATGTTTTATATTAGTTCCGATAATTTATCAATAAACTGGTAATGGTATCAAAGAGACTCTTACAAATTACTTCATATAAATGATTGAAATCAAATCACTTATGCACATGCTATGACTTTTCCAGTCTGTGTCACAAAATTATATGCTGCAGCAAATGTTTTTTTTTCTAATCAAAAGAATCTGCTACATCAAAGAACAGAATGCATACTAATTATCTCTCTACCCGACACACTCAACACAGAAAGCCAACAATCAATAAACGAAGGATGGAAATCCAGGAAAAGCTTGACAGCACAAGAGTAGTAATACTGTGGCTCAATACTAAAAAGAATTCCTGAGGCAATTTTCCTGCACAATGCACTATGACATACCAGTATCCCTTTGTGCAGACATAAATTGGCCTACATTTTAACACATTTAAATCAATGAGGACTTAAGGACTATATATTCCTCATGTTTACCGGGGTACAAGCCTTAGGGCTTCCACATTTGATGAGACTAAACATGTAATACATGTCATGCTATGCTTTCAGCATTCCTTGCACTATGTTTAAATGTCAAACATACTCTATTAAATTTCTTTTCTTTTTTTTTTAATCAATAAGGGATTGGATGCATGACAGACATGGGAAAGAAAGATAACTCTTGCATATGTATTTGACATGTATTTAGAACAAAGGAGATGGGCGAACATAGCGTGCAGAAAGCCTATAGCTTCAGAAATATAAAAATAATGTTCAGTTTGTGAATTTAATATTTAGAGTAAAGTTCTCATTATTGAATTTTATGAAATTGTGATAAACAAAACTTTTCTGAGGAAAATTTTCTCAGCAAAATTTATTCTTTTATTAAAAAAAAAATAATGTGGTATTCGTGGGGTTCGAACCCTAGCAATAAAAATCCTGAGTATTATTTTCTTTTGAGACTAGCACGCTAACCACTAGACTACACAAGTCCTGACGAACAGTGGCATTTAAATCATGATTGTGATATGACTCTTGATTTAATGGACTTCAAGTATTTCTCGAAAAGATGCGAATGTTATGTCATAAAAGTATATTTTTAAGGTATAGTGGGTCATTGCTCCATATTTTTGGTAACCAAAAATGTATATTTTTATGCAAACTTTGAGGATTAACTTTCAAAAAGGTGGAGCGAAGACCCACTCATATCGAAAAATAGTGTTATAGTATGCGAAAATGACTCTTTTTGCCCGCTTTAGTGTGTGTCTAATATTTCACAGGCAAATAATTTCAATCTTTGAGGGATTTTTGTAAATTGTAGAGATTTTACATAAAGTATATTTTAATGTTAGACGAAATATCAAGGAAAATTTTGATATAATTGAAATTTAATTTTTCATCATCATGTTTGTCACACTATAGGCTTATCGCTCGTCATGTTCACCCATCTCCTTTAAGCATTTCCATATGTACTTTATTTGATGACTGTATGTAACCTTTGCTATTAAAAGTAGTTTGTAGGTTTTTTAAAGTTTTTGACCTCTGATAGACTTGGAGAACTTCATCATCATGTTCAAACCAAATGTATATTTCCTTTCTCTATAAATATTAATATGATTAAATAAAATTTTGACCACAATAGTGTGTGGTTCAAAAAAATTAATATATTATTTTACTGTTAGCTACATCTGTTTTCTCAGCATTACTCGGGGTATATGCCATTTCCAATTCTTTGGATTGGTAATTTTTATATGAACATCCCAAATATGATGGTAGTGAGTAAGTCATGCCTGCCTGAATTAAGTTTAAATATTTGAAGGATAATCATTTTATCATAAAAATAAGCCTTTGATCAAGACAGGGATTTCCACAAATGATATTAACAGTTACAATGTCACAGCAGTCTGAATGTTGCTCAGGATCTCGAGACCACGGACTTAGGTCCTTAAACAGATATCGTTTGTACATTGTCTCATTATAGGCAAGGTGGTATATCTTGTACCCCCAATTCCTGACAGTATCCCAAATGCAGTTTTTTTTTGTTTTAATGATATTCTTCATAAAACTAAACAGAATTTCTTCATACTTCCAAGGCACATTAACAATGTTGAACTAAAGACACATACAAATAAATATATCATAAATGCCAAAATCATGGACTGAGATGAGCATCTTAATGAATCAGTGTTTCAGTCTCTGCATTTATAACTCAGTACTAGATTTATGCCTTTGGACAGACGACAATACTAGTTTATACGATTCTTTAGTATATTTTAAAAAAATATGTAACATTATTGATATTATTTATGTATACAATTGTGTGTAAAAGATAATATTTTTTTAAATTGGATTTTGACAACAACAAACATTAGCTTTGAAGAACTATTAATTTTTCTGACTACTTGTGAATTTATTTCAACAAAGCATAGATGTGCTGAAGAAGTATGAAGCGATTCTGATCAGTGGTATGAAGAATATCAATGAAAATGCACAATTCAGGAACTTGGAGTATGAGATTTACTGCCTGTCTTCATTTATAATTAATAAATATTTTGATACAGTATACAACATAGAATAACGCACTGACCTGCCTAATATGGGTATTGGGGCTAATTCGATCCTCATCTTTCAGTTATACGTATTGTATCACAAAGTAACACATACACTGGGGGGGGTGTGCCAAAAGTCAAAAATGGTTAAGAGATATTATAGCCAAAATAAAGGCCTAGTCTGCATACCCCCCCCCCCCCTTTTTCCCCTTTCATTCTGTTCTGAAACTCCTCGGCTGGTTATGATGGAAAATATAGGTAAAAATATGGTCCAAATCAAAATATGCTCCATTTCACGGGCTGAACAGGGCGTGAATAAAACCTCTCTGAACTGATGGGTTTTTACAATGACACATTTCCTAATTTTGGCCAATATCAATATCGCGCGATCATTACGAAACTTTTCATGAACAATTGAAATTCGTCAATAACAATTAAATTTTTTATGTGTAGAACAAATGAATTGTTTACCGTGTAACATCTTTAGGGTCTCATGAAAAGTTAAAGTAACATCGTTAAACATGACTATAGTAATTAGTTACCTGTACATCAGTCCACTTTTCGCAATAATGTTTATATGGCTATTCCGTTAGTTCCCCCTCACTCCCTAACAGTCCTTTAAAATGGTACTTAGACCTAATCAAAATAATTTCAAGCTTATTTATTTTTTCTTTACAAATTTATTATTATTATTTTTTTTTTACATATATTTATATATTAAAAAGGCAAATTATGTTTCTAAAATCTAAAATAAAAAAAGAATATTTTACATGAATCTCGACCCCGAGCATAATTGGCGGGGAAGGAAGTTGTTCACTTCGGTGGCGGATCCAATCTCTACCCAGAGTTATCGTTCCCACTACGCTCCACTTATACACTTATTCTAATTTTCATACATAAACTTTTCTTTAAATTTTAAAGCTAAAATATATAACTTTAAAATTTATAATTGGTTATGCAATAGATCAGAGTAAGTTTTGCCAAGAATCTTGGCATTTAGACGTTGACAGAGGTGTTGCAGCGAAGCGTAATACGCCCTCTGGTGAGAGATTGTGGTGGATCTAGAGTGAATTGCACTCCTTACTTTACTTGAGAAAGAAAGAGTAGTGACTATGTGTGTATGTAATGTATGTGTTAAACCCCCTCCCCAATCGAAAAAATATCGTTCTTTAGGATCTGTGTTTTAATCTGAGCTCTTAAATGAATTTCACAAAGCTTTCAAACTAAATGAGAGTTGTATATGTCCGTCTGCTGAAGAAGTCTAAATGATTCCCAAACATCACCAGGAACACGAACATAAACCTGGAAACCAAGGTTGTAATATAAAGGTAGACGTTGTATATATCCCATCATAACGGAAATGACATCGCTTAAATCTCCGACGTCTTCACTGGGGTAGCGTTCCAGCGTTATCCTCACAGTTCGAACAATCAATGACATTTCGGGCGTGTTCGACTCTTGTGGCCACTCTTTCCAAAATGTAGCAGAAGTTCGTTTACCCATATGAGGTTTTTGTACAAGTATTATTCGTTGAGGGATTCTGTATTTTGTCTTCAGTAGTTGGTAAGTGAAGCGGATATTTTCACCCGTATTCTGACTTCTGGTTTCAGTATATATTTTACAAGAAGGCACGCCCATAGATACTGCAATATCACGGAAAACCTCTGCTTCTGTTCTATTCCATCGTCCTGACAAGTAAAACATACAGATGAGACCAAAAATAAAAATGTTTTGCTTGATGTACGACGACCAACCCATCAAAATAGTCCCTACCTAATTTTTTTTCATTTATTTAATTGGGGGAGGGGGGGGGGGGTTCTGGGAAAATACAAATAGTCCGAATTGTTTTTAAACATCTGTCTTTTTTGGGATGAAGTTAAGGTAAGAATCATAGAGGAATAAATGTGGAAATTTGTTTATAAAATTTATCAATGTGTTAGATAATTATAATGACCTTGTCTTTAACAATATGACCTTGAGTGACCGAATTCAAAAATTTATTGCAACAGATTAAATTCATATGGAAGGCCATTTAGGATCTATCAAAAATATTTTTGAATTCCATATAACGAATTGTCGAATTTGTTATGACGAATTAAATTCGCTTTAAACGAATTTTGAAATTTGTTGTAACAAATTAAATGCGTTTTAAAAAATCCTAAAATTTGTTATAACGAAATAAATTCGTTTAATCAAATTCAACAATCAGGGCCTATAGAAAAATATGTATGGATTCGATATAACGATTTGTCGAATTTGTTTTAATTAATTTAAGTTCGTTGAAACAAATTAAAAGTTTGTTTTAATGAATTTAATTCGTTATAACAAGTTTTAGAATTCGTTATAACGAAATTAACAAATGTTTTATAACAGATTTCATTCATTATTACGAATTCAAAGAAATTGTTATAACGAATTAAATTCGTTATAACAAATTCGACAATTCGTTATATCGAAATAGAATTTTTTTTTGATAGGTCCTAAATGGGCTTCCTAAAAAATTCGAATTCAAAAATATTTTTTGATAGGTTCTAAATATGCTTCTTATTATTCATCCTGAGTCAAATATTTCATATTTTTCTTACATGTAGACATAGAATTGTTCTCAGATTACTGAAATTTACTCACCTGCCGTCAAATTACCCAAACGACCAGAGAAAACAATTATATCTGCCCATCCTTGGAGCCACAGAAGTGCTGTTTCTATTGCAACTCTAGGATCATGACTTCCTAAACCAACGATGACATCACTCTGAAATAACGAATCTTAAACATTTCCATCATTGCAAAATAGACAGTATTAAAAACTGACGTTCACTATTTATGTTGTATGTTTTCCCCTAAAAAAAAGGATGTTTCCCCCTTCTCAAATTATACTGCTGGTCACTATAATACGACTTTGAGACACAGCGTTGTGTCAAGGACATGATGCACCTTTTAACCAGTAGCAATATATCATACCATTGAAACTAAAATTTGAATTCATTCCAAAAAAGACAAGACATGACCTCGGTTTTACTATCTCAATGACCTTTCAATGTCAACTCAATGTCAATGACCTTTGGTATATGACATCATGTCAAGGTTCATGACATACCTTTGGCAAAAGGTCACAGTTTGAATTCATTTCAATCAAGGGTAATTGTCACATTGCTCAGTGACCTTGACCTTTAAGATACAAAATTCAAGGCACACCTGAAGATAATTTAGGCAACAAAAAATTCAATAATAAAATACTATAATTATGGATCTTAAGGTATTCAATGTATAATGAAGGGATTTTGAACAATTTTGAATCATCTTAAACTAGTTAAAAATACATTGCTAGATGTTTGTGAAACACTGATGCCCCCGTATGGCAACTTATAGCAAAGGTTAAACTTTCTCAAATGCAAATCAAATATGTTGGTACCCAAAGTAAGGCCTTGTCTCAAGGAATATACCTGTGAAATATGAAAGCCTTAGCAGCAACCATTGAATAGATATGGAAAAGGTTAAAGTTTTTCAAAAGTAAGTCAAACATCAAGGTCAAGGTCAAACGGTCAAAATTAATGGTGCCCAAGGAAAGGCCTTCTCACAAGAAATATGCAGGTGAAATATGAAAGCCGAAGCACCAATCGTTCAAAAGTTATGACCAAGGTTAAAGTTTTTCAAAATTAGGTCAAACTCCAAGGTCAAGGTCAATGGATTACAATTGTTGGTATCCAAAGGAAGGTCTTGTTACAAGGATTACATATGTGAAGTCTGAAAGCCCTAGCATCAATGGTTCAAAAGTTATGGCCAAAGTTAAAGTTTTCAAAAAGTAGTTCAAACTCTAAGGTCAAGGTCAAAGGGTCACAGTTGTAGGTATCCAAAAGAAAGTCTTGTCACAAGGATTAAATATGTGAAGTATGAAAGCCCTAGCACCAGTTGTTGAAAAGTTATGGCCAAGGTTAAAGTTTTTCAAAAGTAGGTCAAACTCCAAGGTCAAGGTCAAAGGGTCAAAGTTGTTGGTATCCAAAGGAAGGTCTTGTCACAAGGATTACATATGTGAAGTATTAAAGCCTTAGCACCAACTGTTCAAAAGTTATGGCCAAGTTTAAGTTTTTCAAAAGTAGGTCAAGCTCCAAGGTTAAGGTCAAAGGGTCAAAGTTGTTGGTATCCAAAGGAAGGTCTTGTCCCAAGGATTACATATGTGAAGTATGAGCCTTAGCACTAACTGTTGAAAAGTTATGGCCAAGATTAAAGTTTTAAAAAGTAGGTCACACTCCAAGGTCAAGGTCAAAGGGTCAAAGTTGTTGGTATCCAAAGGAAGGTCTTGTCCCAAGGATTACATATGTGAAGTCTGAAAGCCCTAGCACCAATTGCTCAAAAGTTATGGCCAAGGTTAAAGTTGGGTAAAATTTTGCAAAACTGGGTCAAACTCCAAGGTCAAGGTCAAATATGGTGGTACCCAAAGAAAGGTCTTGTCACAAGGAATACACATGTGAAATATGAAAGCCATAGCTCCAACCAATCAAAAGTTATGGGCATTGTTAATGTTTTTGCGGGCAAACAGACAGACAGACGGGCGGACAGGGCAAAAACTATATACCCCCGAATCTTCGATACGGGGACATAAGAAGATGTCTTAGTACATATATATATATATGTCGATCAAGGTATATAAATGTCCTTAATAGATAAATTTTACCATAAGTAAGTCAAGGTAAAGCTGTTTACATACACAGTCTTGTGAATCACTCTAAACAGATATGGTATTCCATAAGGTGATATACTTACTTTTATCAGGTTATCATTGACCTGTAGGAAATTCCAAATTTTGTTTGCTGCGTCTAAGTGCATGGTTGGGACTTTAAGGCACTGGTTTACCCCGAATCCAGTACTTTTATATCCCATTAACAACAGCAGTATAAACGTTGTGTGTCTACTTATTCTTTGGTCACTCACCATGATTGGGTTAAGGAAAGAGAGACCGCATTTTCGACGCTAAAATCCAGCAATGGACCAAACAGATTTACATGACACACGCCTACAAATGTTATTGCAATTTAAATTAAAGACTGTAGGAAAGCCAAATCATTATAATTTTCACTGCTTTTGTGAAAAAAATGCAAAAAGTAGGTACTAATAAAGATATTCAATAATCTCGTTGAGAGACGAAGTCGTTTTTCATAGTGTATTGAAATACCAATTATAAAACCTTTACAATCACTGACACTTTCGTTATTTCTTTTGTGGGTCAACTCCCTCCCCCACCTACCTCTCTATGGAATGAGAAAAGAGGGATTACCTATCAACGAAACGAGTGCCTGTGTTCACTTGTACCTCATAACATGATATTGGTGCGTTTATAATGCTATTATTGTTATTTTGACAATTGTTGACCAGATATTTGAAAATCAATACATGTACATGTATATATAATAATAGGTGGGTTGTACAAAGTAACATATAAATTATATAATCATGCGCTTTAAGGATAAGACTTCGAGATAATTATTATATCGATACAAGCACAATTGTATAGTGGTGAAAACTAAAAAGTACGTAACATCATGTCTTCACGTGCTAGTCACTTCCTATATCTATACTTCCGTGAATAATATACCTGATCCATGAACAGTCCCGCTGTAGTCTCAAAAAAGTCTCGCCAGAGCTACCGAGAACTTCTCGGATTCATTGTAATTGCTAAATACCGAAAAATTAAAGGCTCCTTATACATTAGTGACATGTGTGTTCTCTACAATATTCTTATGAATTAAGATTAAAACCGGAGATTAAAAAAGAATAATAAAACAATTCAAACAACAAGAGATGAAAATGACTTACAATACAACACATGAAATACAAGGACATCGCAAAGAAAGGTGTCATCCTGCAAATTTTGAATTGATTTTGGGACCATGCAGTAAAAAGTACATTTACATGCATAAAATGATCATGAAAGCATTGAATAATCACAGGACAGGCGCGTAGCCAGAATGGAAATGATGTGTACGCAGAGAAAGGCAGGCCGGGGTGGGGTGGGGGTCTTGAGCCCCCCCCCCCAGTGTGTCAAGGGCTCTGGTCAGACACGTAATATAGTTTATGCCAGCCAGGAAAAAATTACAGCTTTAAAAACTTTGACAAGCAAGGAAGAAAGAAGTCAAAATTTGAAGTCCTATTTCTTGTGGGTTTTTTTTTGGGGGGGGGGGTCCAACTTTCACAAACCAAAGTTTATTAAAACATTACCAAATTACCATGATTTAACAATGCTACAAGAAACCGTGGGGTCCACCCTTTCAATGTACATTTTCAATAGTAAAAGGTTAGGTTTGAAAATAAGCTGGGGTGGAGCCCCCCCCCCCCCCCCCGCGATACTATGTGTCTGCTGATGAGGGCCTAGATTTAAGCTCCTGAGTTTTACCAAATATTTCATTCATTTCTTGCAAAATAAAAATTGGGCCATTTAGCTTTTATTTAGGAAATAAAAAAACATAGTAAAATAAAAGACATAGTAATATTTATAGCAGTGAATACTTTTCGATTTAAATTAATTTTAAATTATCATGGCTGTATGATAAAATTTGAAATTCTAATTTTAAACATATTTCTTGGATGGTACTGAGATTTTTTTCTCCGAATAATTCTTTTCTTTTTTTTTCTTTTTTTGGAAATTGATGTGTACGCACTTGCGTATTTGCGTATAGGCAGCTACGCGCCTGCAGGAGGACATCCACACAAAAAATTAATTAATTTTGAGGTCAAGTGTGAAGAACAAACTACGCTCCAATAACCACTTGGTTTATAAATAATCTCATATACTATGTAGTTAATTATTATAATACAAATCGTTAACAGAGATAAATCTAAGTCCGAGTTCAAAATCAAGGTTAACTCCGATGGTGTTACGCTGATTTAGCTCCCTGTGAAGTAAGGAGACGGCGATGTGATACAATACATTCTTTAGTCACTATTGCCAAGAACAAGGATGACCACCAAGGCCAACTTTGATAGCGATATACTGATTTACTTATAGATGAAGTTCAAATACAGGTAACTCTTGATGGCTCGAACTTCGATCTCTCGAAGTTCTTGATCGCTCGAAGTGAGTCTCCAGTCCCAAATTTTTCCCCTATATAACTAAGCAAAATTACTCTTGATTTCTCGAACTCTTGATCTCTCGAAACCCTTGATCCCTCGATTATTATTATTTTATGAATTGCACGTTAACTTTACTTAAGTAGCCAAATATTTTTGGCACATGTATGGCTATGCTCTTTGAACAATGAATTTAAATTTCGAATTTTGGCTCCAGAAGTGAGGTTCAAATTTAAAACTTGATATTCAAACACCTTGTATAATATACCAGTGGTATCTTTTTTAGCAAATGATTGGTCCCGTGGAAGTGCAGTAAGATTTGGAATTTTGAACTCAGTTCCATGCTAAGGTTATAGTTGTTCTTTAAAAATTCGGATGCTGCAAGTTGCAATGGTCTTGTAAAAATCTCTAATATTTGGGCAAAATACCAAGCCGTCATCGTTTACTTGCATTGATTTTGAGTTGCACATTGAAAACCAGTAACACAGTTGCTTTTCCCTATCATATTTCCGGGACTCTCATAGCTCTATCGTGTCCACTAGAAGGAGTCCTGCTGGAAATTCTACAATGGTCCATAATCGGTTCATAAAAAATTCTTCTTCACGTGGTGATTTTGATTGAAATTGGCATAAAGCTATTGACTATTTCCTTTAGTAATAAACAAATCTGGTACTGTGTGCAGTTTGCATGACTGCTTTTCAATCAAAATTGTGCCTGCAATTCTCTTAACACGGGGTGGAATACTAACAGCCGTAAAAATTAATTAAGATAGTTTGCACGCAGATATACTTTAAAGCGATATACATGCAATTCTTATTTCAGTGTACATTATTCTATAATGTTTAGAGTAAGCTGTATTTGTGTTGAACTAATGCTGGCTCTCTATGCATGTCTGGGTAAGATGTATCACAGCTGTGATAATAATTTAAATTTTATTTATTATAAAGCACGGGAAGTACGAAATATCATTATATATGAACTCTAATTTTGCAGCTGACACAGATTATTTCATTTTTAAAAACCATTTGGTATCTAGAGACGAGGCTCATTTCTGCTGTAGGAAGTATGGAATGACCCTGATGTCCATCAGAAGCGAAAAAACCAATGTATTCTTGAGCAATTCGTTGAAAGCCAGGTCAGTTAATTTTTTAAAAATGTTATATCAGGAATAAATTTCATTTTTTTCCTCAAAAGTTGTAATCATTTTGTAATGCTATAAAAAGTGTTTTTATTTTTTAAAAAATGGAATAACTATGTTTTCAATAAATCGTCAGATATGTTTTGATTCAAACGTAATTTTGAGGTAATTTAGAAAAATATATTTCCTTTAGTGGGCACAGTGCAATATGGTTAGGAATTTTCAACAATCCAAGCAACAGTCAAGAAATGATTTGGCATAACAACACCGTAGTTCAGTACAATAATTTTGAATCGACAACTATGAAAACAATAGATAGTATGGCCGCCAACACCACCGAGGCAACCGCTCTTTGTCTATATGGTGATGTCACTAGCCAGCTTTTGTGGAAAATTGCACCGTGTCTAGAAAAACTCGACTTTGGATGTGAAATAAGTAAGTTTGGGGAAAATTATCGTTGGAATCTATAATGGTCGATTGAATTGAGTACATGAAATGAGTCCCTCATGATGGAAAGGAAGAGGCATCATCATCCTTTAGATTGAAACGATGGAAAAATGGTGGTGCTTTGAACACAATAGCAATAGGTTCGTTCACAAAGGTATGCAAGATATGTATTAAGTTAGTGCTTAATTTTGATTTTCAGTTGGTCCTGGCGTTAATGTTTTGCCAGCTTTGATACCTGATGCAGTTTGTCCAGACTTGGTAAAAATGACATCACATGACATTGCTCGCGGGAGCGCTTTCGTTGACACTGTTGGAAGAACTAGGGGTAAGTTCGACGCACTGCATTAATGTAGAATTCTCACTATATTGCGTATACTTGTAAAATATGTTTAATTTCCTGTACAAATTAAGGTTTAACAGGGAGTTTACCAACTTTACATATATTTTTTGTCTCCTCCGACGGATTTTGTTTAAAAATGACAAATTCTCGTCTTTGCTATAATTTTGGAATTCTCATTTCGAAAGAATTTAAACTACAAGATGAATTTGTCCATGACCTCTTCTTAATTCAAAGTTATATGTCAAATACCAAGGAACTGCCAAATGATATTTAAAAAACATGTCCAAGCTCTAATTCTGCAGGAATGGATTCAGATGTGTTACGATGTTGACTCAAGGTCAAACCGGTATTATGCATCAAGGTCATTTAGATATTTAATAAATCTTGTCTGGACCGTTGGGCATGGTACCCTTGATTCAATGGATTCGAGTTGTATGTCATCGAATGTAGTTGTAACTAAGGTTATGGTCATCAATCATTGCATGTTACGCTAGAATTTTGACAATGATGGTATAACTGGTGAGAGGAGTTACTAGTATCTGAATTTTGTAAATAAAAGAAATGTTATTGCATGTATATTTTCTTGCAAATTGAGGAACTAAATACAAGTATGAAGTTCTACTCTATTTCAGCTGGTACGTTTGGTTACTTCAAACGTGAAGACTTGGTATTTGCTGTGGGAAGAAGAATTGGGTATGATAAAACCGAAGACAACATCGAGTGTGTATTTCGTTGCCTGGAAATCCCAGGATGCAATGACGTCATTATATTGGACAAAAATCACTGTCTCATGTATCAGAGGTAAAATACCTTGCATCTATGTATTGATAAAAGTTTTAGTATAATTAATAAAAAATAAATTATTTGATTGTGTATCTTCTTCTTCCTTGCTATTTACATCAATGTGAATTATAAGTTTATATTGTGTACATATATTTTTATTGCACCCGAATCTAGATCTATAATTAATTACGCTTACTTTTTTAGTTTAAAAAAAAATAGAAAAAAACATTCTCCCAATAACGCATAACTTTAGCGAATAAAAGTATAACTTTCTTGTAACGCGAAACCTCTGCGTTACGTATGAACATAAAAACTTTTGTGATTAAACGCGATTTTTTTCTCATTGAACGCGAATAAACACGTTACCCTTGCGCTAAAACGCGAAAGTTACACATTTATTCTCAAAATATTCTATATTTGTAGTTATGTTTTTTGTTTGTTGTTTAACGTCCCTCTCGAGAATGTTTCACTCAGATGGAGACGCCACCACTTGCCGGTGGAGGGCTGCTAATTTATACCTGTACTCGGCACTTAGGTCCATTGAGCAGTGAGGGATCTACCTCCTGCGACACAGGTTTATACGGGCTCATCCAAAGGACCGGTCTCCACGTCCCACAGTGGATTCGAACCCGCGACGTAAGGATCAGCTCCTTACTCTGCGTTTCTAGAGCAGACGCTCTAACCATTGCGCCACTCGGGCGACTATGTAGTTACTAGTATGTGAAAAGGAACCCGTGATATGACAGACGTTTATGCTCCCACACTGAGGAGTGCTAATTCCATGCTGACTTTGATCGCCATTAGACGTTATAAAAATATAGAATAAAACTAAAATCTACAGTGTTTGGCACAACTGAAACACGATTCAAATATTTTTAACTTTGTGTACACCCAAGATAAAATAATTGAATATTTTTTTGTATGCATTTTCCCCATTACAATAAAATCTTTCGCTTAATAAACATGATTAAAAAAGGCTCAAAACTCACTGTCTGTACCCAATGGGTTGTGACTGAAGTTTTGCTGCTTTATAAGAATTCACTTATACGTACGATACTAATTGCTTTCATGTTTTCAAAATAAATAACTCCTCGGAATTTGTTTTTAATGAAACAGGGATGAAGAAAATAACTGTATAAGCCCGTAGAAAGCAATTTCGGGTTTTTTTTTTGGGGGGGGGGGCATTCCTGGACGAGCAAAACAAAAGAGGTCGTAATGAATTATTATTGAGGGGGACATAGGCATAAAGTAGCTATGTTTTCTATAGTATACTATATATCACCGCCCCCCCCCCCCTTTTCGGGCTCCTAGGACCAATTATACAACGATAACAAGCAAATTCAAAGAATTGTGGTCCCCTACTTTCGGTGTCTTAGTGAATGGGATGCTATTATTTATGGCATATTGTAACTGTCTTGTTTGTGTGTCCTGTCTTGTTTGTGCATCATACAAACAAGAATCCCAAGGGCCTAGAATCGCTCTTCTGAAAATTGTACAACCTATAATCTCATCTGTTTTAAACCTCTTAGTAACATATATATAAGGATAAAGCCTTGAAATTCCAAAAGTAGGTCAGCATGGCAACAAAGTTTGATAATTCCAAGCCAATTGGTACCTGAAATATTCAAAGTAAGCCATGAAATTGCAAAAGTAGGTCACAGTGACCTACACTTTGGTTGATACACTCGGAAGACTCAAGATGCATCAACTGACAAAGTTTGATGATTCTAAGCCAATTAGTATCTGAAAAAGCATCCAATTCCAAAAGTAGGTCACGGCGACCTACTTTTTGGTTGACAAACTCGGGTACCCAAGATGCATCAACTGACAAAGTTTGATAATTTCAAGCCAATTAATATTTAAAATATTTGAATTTAGCCTTGAAGTTGCAAAAGTAGGTCACGGTGACCTACTTTTTGGTCGATACACTCTGAGGACTCAAGATGCATCAACTGACAAAGTTTGATGATTCTAAGCCAATTAGTGTATGAAATATTTTAATTAAGCCATGAAATTGCAAAAGTAGGTCAAGGTGACCTACTTTTTGGTTGACACAATCCGAGGACTCAAGATGCATCAACTGACTAACTTTGATGATCCTATGCTTCAAAGTGTCCAAAATTTTCCCCTAAAACAATTTGAAAATGAATACCTGTAAAAGTCCAAAAGTAGGTCACTGTGACCTACGTTTGAAAAATCTTTTTTAAGGCCCCTAGGTGCATCAGCTTACAAGGATTGGTGATTCTACACCTCTTAGTATCTGAAATAATGACCTTTAATGTTTAGAAAATGATAAGCCATAAAACCAGAAAGTAGGTCACGGTGCCCTACCTTTTGTTTGACATACTTCAATGTCCCATGATGCATAAACTGACAAGTTTTGATGATCATAACTAAAGGTTCAAGGTATCCAAGTTATGCATCAAAACTAAAATGAAAGTGAATATCTGCAAAATTTTGAAAAGTAGATCACCGTGACCTGATTTTGAGTCAACATGATATGAGGTCCGAATATGCATCAACTGACAAGATTTGATGATCCTAGATATTATAGTGGGCAAAATATGAAAGATTAAATAAAACGTAAACTTTGAAGTGACCTTGAGACCACGCCCTTTGCCCAAGGGCGATTCCCCGTGCAAATTTTAATCTACAACATATCCACATCCTTGTATATAAGTTTGGTGATAATCTGCCCAGTGGTTCTTGAGAAGATTTTTTAGCAACCACTACTTTTGTTTTTATTTCCCTAATTATCTCCCCTTGTTTTAGGGACACATCCCTAGTTTTACTATAAATGAAAGTCCTAAGGCGAAGGATACTCCGTGACAAATTTGAAAAAAAATTGACTAAGGGGTTCTTGAGATATGGCCCATTTTCCAAAAAGTTTACGCACACCGCACAAATGGCCATAGCATTAGCTCTTTGAGTCTTTGGCTCAGAAGAGCCAAAAAGACATAAATTAGTTATGGCAAAGATTTGCCAAATGTAAATGCCATATCTTCTCTTAATCAAAAGTTATCAGCAATGTTAAAATTTTTGAAAATTACGTCAAACTTGAAGGTCAAGGTCACTGTGTCAAATATCGTAGCACATTCGGAAACATTTTGACACTGGTAATGCACTTGTCAAATATGAACGCCCTATCTTACGTCATTCAAAAGTAATCACCAAAGTTAATTTTTTTTAATTAGGTCAAACATGAAGGTCAAGGTCAATGGAGTAAAAAATCATAGCTTGGAAACATCTTGTCGCAGGTAATGCACTTGTCAAATATGAAGGCCCTATCTTTCTCGATCAAAAGTTATAAGCATAGATAATTTTTTTTAAAAGTAGGTCAAACTTAAAGGTCACGGGGTCAAAAATCATAGCATATAAATTATTTGGAAAGGTCTTGTCACAGGTAAAGTACATGTAAAACATGAAAGCCCTATCTCTTCTCATTCAAAAATTATGACCAAGGTTAATGTTTTTGTGACAGATGGAAAGACTAACAGACAAATGAGATTTTTAAATGTCCCCTCGCTTTCGCGAAAGCGGGGGGGGGGGGGGGGGGCAAATATGTAGTCTTTTGAATCCACTACTTTCAGGGAAACATGTACCGGGATATTCCCTATCTCCACGTGTGAGATTTACCCTTGAGGGGAAGTCTTACTCTTGAGTACACGTTCCGAGGGGAAAGCTGGCTATGGGGGGAATCCTTCTCTACAACACCGGTACTCTGTCGTGTTTTGAATTTAATTACCAAGTCACTACGCAGCTTGCCGTGCTTTGAATTTACATCGAAAAAGGAAGTGCGTGCAATTTGATTTATTAATCATGGGCACTAAATTCCAGAAATTATTTCTGAAGGACAATTCAAATGAGGAACTGCATTTTATCAATTGTCTATGTTAAAGGTGCTTAGACACAGATTTGAACTTAATATTTTCTCAAATTTTCTATATAATATCACGACTTATATATTGCAATAGCATTTCACACGAAAATATAATTAAAACTTTTTTTATCTGCAAATTATTGGAACTACGAATTCCGGGACGCGATTCATTAACACATCTTTGCACTTAAACAAATTTTAATTTTATCCTTAATATCTAAGAAAAGAAGCGATTGTATTAATGAAAAATATTACATTTATAATCCAGAAAATTAAGAGTAGAAATGTTCGAAAGCAAAACCAACTCGCCAGGTATTGTCAGTCCGTGCTCAGTGATGTGTGCAGAGTTTATTAAATTGAACACACCCGTGAAACGTAAACTGTTTTTGTAAACAGGGCACGAGCTCTGTTGTTGTTATGTTTACGATTCACCGGGTGTGTTCAATTGTTAAACTCTGCACACACCACTGAGCACGGACATACAATTCGAAGTTTTAATAACTTGGAGATGAAATAAGAGTTTTATTATATTTTACTATGCAATGCTATATCAACATATAAGTCATAAAATTATACAGAAAATTTGAGAAAATATTAACTTCAAATCTGTGTCTAAGCACCTTTAAGTTGTGCGCCTTTTCACGTTTTAAATCACTTAAAATTGACTTTATTAATAAATTTTCCTATATATTTCTATGTATAAATTTGATCCCCTGTTGTGGCCCCACCCTACCCCTTGGTCATGTTTTGAACAAACTTGAATCTAAACTACCTGAGGATGCTTCTGAACTATTATGAATAATCAAGGCTTTGCTGTTCTTGAAAAGCAAAAGATTTTTAAAGATATTTCCAGGAGATGTGCATCTGGTGCATCAAAATTTTCCTATGTATTACTTTGATTCCTATTGTGGCCTACCCTACTCTCGGGGGTCATGATTTGAACAAATTTGAATCTACACTATGTAATGAAGCTTTCACACAAGTTTCATCATTTCTGGTGTCGTCAGCGTGGCGCAGTGGTTAAAGCGGTTGCTCTAGAGTCGCAGAGTAAAGAGTTGATCCTTACGTCGCGGGTTTGAACCCCTCTGCGGAACAAGGAGACCGGTCCTTCGGATGAACCGTATAAACCGAGATCCCGTGTCCCAGTAAGGGTTGTCACGAAAAAGATCCCTCCACCGGCAAGCCTTGCACTTTGCACATGGCGTCTCAATATGTGTGAAAATTTTCGAAAGGGACAATAAAAACAATCAATCTTTTCTGGCACTATGGTACTTGAGAAGAAGGTATTTTAAAGATGCCACTAAATTTCCTCTAATTCTGTATTATATCCCAATGAAAGAGGGCGTGGCTCTTCATTTGAACAAACTTGAATCCCTGTTCAGCCAGGATGCTTGTGGCAAATTTGGTTTATTTGGCCAAGTGGTTTTCATGCGAAGAATTTGAATTACATGTATATGAGAAGTTTACAGATGCCGGACACCCTTCAACCAGAAAAGCTCACTTGAGCCTTAGGCTCAGGTGAGCTAAAACTAACGTTTTCTTTTTTCTGTAAGAACGGAAGGGTTGGTTGTTATCGATACCGCTGGAAGAATTAGCAATGTTTTATCTCTGATTGTAACAAGTGTTGTTTACATTTTTTAAGACACCTAGATTACAAGTCAACGAAAATGACAATGAAAAACAATATTTATTTTCATATACTGTTTCAAATGGAACATACGGTAACTGCAGATCATGTGCGCCATGTGCAGACGGATCTATACACCATGGAAAACTTTTCCGAGTTTACACGTTTCGATGTTTAAAAATTCATTGCAACACTAAGTTACTATATCTGACAAATACATGTATTAATATCTCATGTATTTAGTATCGTATTTTTGTACAATAAATCGACCGATCTAGATATTTCAAAGGCATTTCAAATTCCTTTATGGTTTTTCTCCTCGTGCCAACCTTCTGTTAATGTCTTCAACTACTTCAGGAAGCTCTTTGATACTGTCTATGACATAATGAGCACCTGTTTCCCGAAGCATTTCGCTACTTTTTTCACAACGAATTTTCTCCTCCTCTTTGGTAAGTTTTTCGGCGTCTTCAAAACTGTCTATTCCCATATAATTGCTGTATTTAGCCACACCCACTCCCCAACAACCTGCTTCAAGCGCCTCTCCAACGCCAGAAATCGTATCATCTACCTTAACAACAGACTGAATGGGATGGACGTCCAAAAGATCCATGTTCTTGTAAACCATGAAAGGCTTTGGCCTGGCGCCATGCGCAACTTCATCGCCGGCAACAGTAACATCCGGGTAATATCCTTGCTTGTTAGCATCTTCCACAAGTACGTCCACCATTGAGCGTAAAAACCCGGTAGTGCTGCCAATTTTACAACCGAACTCCTTCTTCAAGATGTTAACCGCCTCTGTCGTTCCGGGAATGAGATCGGTATACCTACGAAGACAACTCAGTTGCATCGGCACAAAATCTTTGAACATATTGTCTACATCTCTTTGGTCCGGTTCCTTCCCATAAACTTTGGTCCATCTTTCTCTAACATCTGGATCTTCAGTAATAGCCTTGATGTGAAGGTCCTTACGCAATCCCATTGGCTTCCTTGCTTCTTGCATTGATATCGGAACTTTGTGCTTCTGAAACACGTCACAGAACACCACAGCTGGGGCCAGGACATACTTATCGGCGGTGGTTCCGCTCCAGTCTAAAATTACTCCCCTCACCGGACCCACATAGGACCGCATAAAACGATATCTTCCTGAAAAGACAGAAACCAATTATGAAACCCCTTTGTTCTAGGAAATACTCAGTAAATTGTCATTTTATAAAATCCTTAAGATTTTAAAAATAATTTCATAAAAATAATTTGCATAATAAAGGTTGGATCTGAAAATATCTTCCATAGAAGAATTAAACCTTCTGAACAGTCTGACACTTAAAGCATGTAATACCTAGTAAAATATATGATTAACTTGCAAGATCTCATTTGTAATTTTATTAACATTGGTTCTGATGTTAGTAAAAACTGAAAGACAAGAAACATGGTGGATGAATGATGCCGTCGATTTCACCGACTCGCTGAGCAACATACACTTACTGGCACTGGCAGTGTACTTCATAAACGCCAAAATGTGGTGTATAATTTTGAATAAATTAAACACAGTTTAGCATACTTTGTTTGCGGATTTCGGACAACGACACCATTGTCAACAAGCAGAGGAAAAATACATTTACAACGTAATGCTAAAAACGAACTATTTTGATTCCCAAGAAACATTGTTGTAGTGGACCACTGACGATGTAAATTTTGGTAAATTGGATCAACTCCTCGAGAAACGTGTACATTCATACTAAGCTGCAAATCTTTTTCAAGCATCAGTTTTGCACTAGTGAGATTTCGACATTTCACTGAAGCACGCTTCAGTATACTATTATTGATCGAGATTTTAACATCAATGACGTTCTTTCATATTCTCATGCAATTCATAAATCAAATTATAGCACACTCAATTCTTAAAATTAATATGCCTTACTTACCTGACATTTTCAAAGCGATTTTGCACCAGTTTAATCAATCCGAGCACTTCAGCTATCTTATGGTAAACAAACAGGTGACCAACATTTACGGTATGTCAAGGGCGCTCCTCATCGACACGCAGGAAAAAAATCCAATAACATGATATCCGTGGTCATAGTGAGCTTATCAAGTATAGCTCCTTAAGATGGCATTTTCCCCATCTAAATACAAGAATAAAGGGCAAAGATTTTCTCAGTATAATTAAATTTACTTCACAGTTATTACGTAGTCAAATTGTCTCCCTTGATCAATAAATTTGAGCTCCCGTGGCTCTTTTCACAGAAAAAATATTGACAACTGTGTTTGCTTTATTAAGAGACAAGATTTTTTTTTTTATAAAAGACAGTTCACAATGTATCATGTAATAGAAATATGAGATTGTTTCTGACCTACTATAGCTTAGATAGTTGGTGGAGAATTAAAAAAAATTAAATAAATTGTTGAGTCATATTTCGTGAAAAGTTGCATAAACGAAGCAACGGTTCCAAAAGTGTGTGGGGGGCGGGGGGGGGGGGGGTCAACATCCCGAAAAGAAAAAGTCTCTTTTACTGTCCAAACCCTGGAATTTGCCAGTGCTCGACCTTATTTACAGCAACAAAAAATGGAAGAGGACACTTAAATGAAAATTTACTACAGCAAAATACACTATAGTCAGATAAAAGTGCCCCCCCCCCCCCAAAACCCCCGCGTCAAATTATTTTCAGAGGCAGGGGTCTGATATAAAGGGTCTTCGACACAGATTTGAACATAAGAATTTCTAAACTTTTCAATAGAATATTATGAATTTTATGTTGTTCGAGCATTTCACGTTGAAAAATAAAAAAAAATTGTTTAGAAACTTCCTTTTATCAGGAAAATATTGAAACTACGAATTTCGGGACGCGTTTGACAAGCATCCTTGCACTTTTAAGAAGTAAACTTTATTGTTAATACTTGAGTAAAGTAGAAATTTTGTTCAGTATTAACGAAAAAATGTTTAAACTATAATCTAGAAAATTTGGAGAAAATGCATGAAAGCAAATCCAAATCACCAGATTTGTTAGCCCGTCCGTGCTCAGTGATGTGTGCAGAGTACTGTAAACCAACATTTATTCGCGTGCAAGAAATATCCGCAAGCTCCTGAATTCTTGAGAGCTCTCTACGATTCTCTATAGAATTTTAAGGGTAAAACCTTATAAACTTAAGGGTAACATTATAATAATCTTCCATATCCACCATCCCAAATATATTCGTATCAAATAATTAAACTATGTAAAATTTTTCATCATCAGATTTTTTTGGAAGCTTTATACTATATTTGCTCACATCGAGTTGTGATTTGATCCCCTTTGCTTATATCTCTTGGATCTTAGCGATTCCCCCCACCCCTTTCCACCACGTCATCGTGTCTGGAGATTAGGCTTCTTGCCTCATCTATGTTTTTTTGTAAAAGTCAATAGATATAAGATTTGCATTTTAGCAGAAAATTACATGTCTAAAAACATGTTTGAGTCAAAAAGACTTGCTGTACATAAAATGGAAGAAATTTGTTGACGAACCTAAGAGCTACATGTACACATTCAAAAGAAAACTTGCTATACTGCGCATAGACCCATGCTCAACTTTAGGACTTTTCCTCTTGTTTTCTAAAACAGTCTACTGAAGTATTTTACACAAATTCTTAAAACATTTCGTTACGAATTTCCTCCCTTTACTTGTCTCAGAAATTCTTGTCATTGCCGTCATCAACCTCGGAAAATGAAGTGTGTTAATTTCTTGTCAATCAACCATGTAAACAAAACTATACTTCTTCATTTTGTAAGGTTATTTATAAAGGCCTTTCTACGATTTTCTGAGATAAATAAAGTAACGATATCAGTAGTAAAATGCCTTTAGAATTTTTTGGTATGAAGACATAGCCGATGCAGATCTGCATTTTGGAAATCAAAGACTAAGGAAGCCATTTTGATTGCTTAATATCACGTACATGTATAATCCACTTGTCTTTTTGCAAGAGTTTCAAATCTATAAATTTTTCATGTTGTATTCAACGAATAAACATTTTAATATAATGACAAATTTCCCCTTTATTATACCCCCTGCTTGAAAAGCAGGGATGTATAGTGATGGAGATGTCCGTCCGTCTGTCCATCCATCCGCCCGTTACGCTTCGGGGTACCCATCTCTTATCCTCAGCTTCTCTTACACTACTGAATAAAATTTAATGAAACTTTCACAGAATCTTTGTTACATTGTGCCATTGTGACCTCCTATCTTATTTTTTGATCGGACATATATTTTGGGTTTCAAATAGCAAAACATACTTTCTATAATATTGTGGGGTACCCATCTCTTATCCGTAACTTATCCTATACCACTGAATAAATTTAATGATACTTTTACAGAATCTTTATTACATAGTGCCATTGTGCACCTCCTATTTTTCTTTTAATCTGACACTTATTTCAGGTCTCTCATAGCAAAACATGGACTTTGTCATAATAACTATATTGGAGGCGGGGTATCATTTTGTGAGCTCAGTGCACACAGTACCTCAAGTTTTTATATGTGTAACTAAATCTTTGAAAATTTTACGGTAAAAAAATCCGCCAGTGGGACTGAAACACTGATTAAAGGCTGATGGAGGACAAATGACCTCCTAAGGAATTTAAAATGACCTCTCATAATAGGTACCTGTTTTATTAAACCACTGTGTAACGATACCTAATGTAAATTATTGTACACATGACAAATTAAATTTAATTGTACTGCAATGATCAGCTTGTGATGTTGCTTTAAACAAAACTAATTCATGAATAATTCTTACACAAAATCTTAGACGGCCCATAAATCACATCCTTTAAATGATGTCATTGCCTGATGCTGTCTAAATATGAAGTTAATGCACTTACATTCTAAATTCTAATACAATATTTAAAAAAAAAATCATTTGTAACATACAAATGCAGTATAAACTTGAAAGTTTGAAATAGAGTGATACTAACAATCCATAGGGATGATTAGAAAACACAACATGCACAACTTCTTGTAAGAAAAAGTAACTAAAAATTGATCTTCGTCTCTTTCAGTTTGCCCATATATTGACATTGTCTCCACTGAATTATTAAACTTCCCAATGTCTGCTATTGTTACAATGTCTTACATAACTGCTATGGAGAATGTTTTCTCTTTTTGGTCAATATCAGTTTAAAAGTACCTTCTTTGGAAATTATCATCGTCATTAGTTTGTGTTTTCCTTCACAGAACTTAATTTTTCATTAATAACAAAGTTGCAACACTTAAATACATGAATTATTAATATGATGGAATTCATGTGTCCACAGTGAATATTCACACTCGTTCCATCCTTTCCTCTAGGTGACTTGTCTTGAGAGCTGTTCTGTGAACCTCCCTAACAGAATTTGTACAGCAATTCATAAACAAACATCAGTTATAAACAAGTCGGAAATTCCTCTCTTGTTCCCTCCGCTGAATTTCCATCTGTTTTGAAATTTCCTCCACTTTCCTTCCCAGTAATGCTGAAGCATTAGAAATTGTGACCATCAACATTTTAACATAAAAACTTAATTCTAACACAGCAATGGCTAATCATAATACATCTGTATAACACAATGCCTATGAACTGCAAATTACATAATTTTTAATGTAAAACTGTAGCATCATCTTACTTGTGTTCTGGTCAATCCACTGAAGTGAGTCCATGTGAGAATTTAAAATTTTAGTTATTTGCTGAATCTGTGAAATACAAAAGTTACATGTACATGAACTACTGAACAAAGATGGGGAGCATTAAATGACAAGAAGAAACAATTCAATAATATATATGGATTACAAAAATTAGAAATAATATTCCATAAAAATGTTTTCATTCATATCTTCTTTTTTTGAAATCAAAACTTTTGAAATTTAAAACACATATTTAATTAGAAGAGATATTTGTTCAGGTACCCATTTTGGCCTGCTGAAGAATTTACAATATTTTTCTCTCAATATTTTCATGACAATGAGGGGCAGCTAGAAGACTGACTTCAGGTACATTTTTGCAATCAAATTTTTATTATGAAAAAGTATCAATTCATATCTTAAAGCCAAATACTCCAGTTTTTTTAAAAGAATAACCACTTGTGAATTTGTTATTATGTCAGCTGAGTCACCTAGACAACCTATTCAATCTGTTTTTGTCCAATGTGCACTGTGCATTGTACATTATTAACCATTTTTAATGGAATTAAATTAGACCTTTCATTTATTTCTTATGTATCTACGAGTATTTGTCACTCCTTTAACAAGCAACAATTTGATAAACAAAGAGGGAGCAATCCTGGGAGATCCTGAGCAATCCTAGTTAGTACTGATCCTGGTTAGTACCATAATTAGGACTTACCAGGTCATTCTGATCCTGGTTAGTACTGATCCTGGTTAGTACCATAATTAGGACTTACCAGGTCATTCTGATCCTGGTAAGTACTGATCCTGGTAAGTACTGATCCTGGTTAGTACTGATCCTGGTTAGTACTGATCCTGATTAGTACTGATCCTGATTAGTACTGATCCTGGTTAGTACTGATCTTGGTTAGTACTGATCCTGAGTAGTACTGATCCTGGTTAGTAATGATCCTGGTTAGTACTGATCCTGATTAGTACTGATCCTGGTTAGTACTGATCCTGGTTAGTACTGATCCTGGTTAGTACAATAATTAGGACTTACCAGGTCATTTTGATCCTGATTAGTACTGATCCTGGTTAGTACAATAATTAGGACTTACCAGGTCATTTTGATCCTGATTAGTACTGATCCTGGTTAGTACAATAATTAGGACTTACCAGGTCATTTTGATCCTGATTAGTACTGATCCTGGTTAGTATAATAATTAGGACTTACCAGGTCATTTTGATCCTGATTAGTACTGATCCTGGTTAGTACAATAATTAGGACTTACCAGGTCACTTTGATCCTGGTTAGTACTGATCCTGGTTAGTACAATAATTAGGACTTACCGGGTCATTCTGATCCTGTTTAGTACTGATCCTGGTTAGTACAATAATTAGGACTTACCGGGTCATTCTGATCCTGTTTAGTACTGATCCTGGTTAGTACAATAATTAGGACTTACCGGGTCATTCTGATCCTGGTTAGTACTGATCCTGATTAGTACAATAATTAGGACTTACTGGGTCACTCTGATCCTGGTTAGTATTGATCCTGGTTAGTACAATAATTAGGACTTACCGGGTCATTCTGATCCTGGTTAGTACTGATCCTGGTTAGTACAATAATTAGGACTTACCAGGCCATTCTGATCCTGATTAGTACTGATCCTGGTTAGTACCATAATTAGGACTTACCGGGTCATTCTGATCCTGGTTAGCACTGATCCTTATTAGTACAATGATTAGACTTACAGGGTCTGATCCTGGTTAGTACAATAATTAGGACTTACCAGGCCATTCTGATCCTGGTTAGTACTGATCCTGGTTAGTACAATAATTAGGACTTACCAGGACATTTTGATCCTGGTTAGTACTGATCCTGGTTAGTGCTGATCCTGATTAGTACAATAATTAGAACTTACCAGATCATTTTGATCCTGGTTAGTACTGATCCTGGTTAGTACAATAATTATGACTTGCTGGGTCATATTGATCCTGTCTAGTACGATAATTTGGACTTACCGGGTCATATTGATCCTGTCAAGTATGATAATTAGGACTTACGAGGTCATTTTGATCCTGTCAAGTATGATAATTAGGACTTACGAGGTCATTTCGATCCTGGTAAGTACAATAATTAGGACTTTCCGGGTCTGATCCTGGTAAGTATGATAATTAGGACTTACTGAGTAATTCTGATCTTGGTAAGTACTGATCCTTATTAGTACAATGATTAGGACTTACCGTGTCTGATCCTGGTAAGTACTGATCCTGATAAGTACAATAATTAGGACTTGCCAGCACATTTTGATCCTGGTTAGTGCTGATCCTGATTAGTACAATAATTAGGACTTACCGGGTCATTTTGATCCTGGTTAGTATTAGAGGAATTCAGATGATCGATGATTTCTTTTAAATCTGATAGCATCCTTTTCAGCTGTGCATCAATGTTCTCTGCTAACTGATATCTATATTAAAATAAAGAATTGCTTACTGATATCTATAAATAAAAAATTGTCACATAAAATTTCATTTGTATCAGTTGAAAAAAAAAAAAAAAAACAAGAGGCCCAATGGCCTTAATGGTCACCTGAGTACAATACAACAATTTAGAGGATCCATAAACTGATAAATGAAGCTTTAAATGTTGCCCAAAAGCAAGAAAAATAGTATGATAAGCATCAACAGAATAATTGGTATAGCATCTATCTGTCCCCCATTTAACACTATTACCAAGCAGACTATTAACAAAATGTCTATTTTTAATCCCAAATTACTACTTCTCACATTGGTCTCTGATAAAAATACCCTTGCATACTAAAACTTTTACTCTGTTTGCCTCGAATATGCCCAGAAGCATAGAAGATTTTCAAAGAAATGCATGTTCACTATATAATTAAATAAATAAAGCCCCCCCCCCCCCCCCCCCCCCCCCCGTCCTTACACCAGAACATCTTACCCAGGAGCCATGAACTCACAATTCTGGAAGAAGAACTTTGCTTTATTACTAGTAGTAAAAAAAATATTTTGAAAGAAATTATGCATTTTCACTATAAAATCAATAGAGCCCCCCCCCCCCCCCTTTCACCAGAACCCTGACCCAGGGGCCATGATTTTCACAATTTTGGAAGAGGCATTCTTCCTTATCATAACCATGCACTTTCTCTATTTGAATAACACCCAGGAGCAGAGAAGAAGATTTTGAAAGAATTTATGCATTTTCCATATATAATCAATAGAGCCCCACCCTAACAGCAGAACCCTTCACCCAGGGGCCACGAAATTCACAATTTCTGAGGAGGCAACCATGCTCATCATAACTATGTACTTAGTTCATTTAATATCCAGGAGAGAGAAGATTTTAAAAGAAATAATGCATTTTCACTATATATATCAATTGAGCCCCAACCTGACACCAACACCCCGACCCAGGGGCCATGAAATTCACAATTTTGGAAGAGGCAACCATGCTCATCATAACTTTGCACTAAGTTAGTTTATTTCATGCCCAGGAACAGAGAAGAAGATTTTCAAAGAATTAATGCAAATAATCAATAGAGCCCCACTCTAACACCTGAATCCCTGACCCTGGGGCCATGAAATTCACAATTTCTGAAAAGGCAGCCATGCTCATCATATCTATGTTCTTAGTTAGTTTATTTAACACCAAGGAGCAGAAAAGAAGATTTTCAAAGAATTAATGTATTTTCACTATATAATCAATAGAGCCCCACCCTAACACCAGAACCCCTGTTCCAGGGGCCATGAAATTCACAATTTTGGAAGAGGCACACTTGCTCATCATAACTTTGTACTTAGTTACTTAATTTAATGCCCAGGAGCAGAAAAGAAGATTTTCAAAGAATTAATGTATTTTCACTATATAATAAATAGAGCACCGCCCTAACACCAGAACCGCTGACCCAGGGGCCATGAAATTCACAATTTTGGAAGAGGCACTCTTGCTCATCATAACTTTGTACTTAGTTACTTAATTTAATACCCAGGAGCAGAGAAGAAGATTTTCAAAGAATTAATGCATTTTCACTATATAGTCAATAGAGCCCCGCCCTAACACCAGAACCCCTGACCCTGGGGCCATGAATTTCACAATTTTGGAAGAGGCACTCTTGCTCATCATAACTATGTACTTAATTTGTTTATTTGATACCCAGGAGCAGAGAAGAAGATTTTCAAAGAATTAATGCATTTTCAGTATACAATCAATAGAGTCACACCCTTACACCAGAACTCCTGACCCTGGGGCCATGAAATTCACAATTTTGGAAGAGGCACACTTGCTCATCATAACTATATACTTGGTTAGTTTATTTAATACCCAGAAACAGAGAAGAAGATTTTCAAAGAATTAATGCATTTTCACTATATAATTAATAGAGCACCGCCATAACACCAGAACCCCTGACCCTGGGGCCATGAAATTCACAATTTTGGAAGTGGCACTCTTGCCCTTCATAACTATGTACTTAATTTGTTTATTTGATACCCAGGAGCAGAGAAGAAGATTTTCAAAGAATTAATGCATTTTCACTATATAGTCAATAGAGCCCCGCCCTAACACCAGAACCCCTGACCCTGGGGCCATGAATTTCACAATTTTGGAAGTGGCACTCTTGCTCATCATAACTATGTACTTAGTTACTTTATTTAATGCCCAGGAGCAGAAAAGAAGATTTTCAAAGAATAAATGTATTTTCACTATATAATAAATAGAGCACCGCCCTAACACCAGAACCCCTGACCCTGGGGCCATGAATTTCACAATTTTGGTAGAGGGTTCAATGCTTATTACAATCATGCCAACAGTTTGACTGCTTGATGTCCAGGAGTAAAGAAGTTTTTTAAAGATTGCATTAATTTTGGTGGTTTTAGCCCCACCCCTCAGGCCCCAGGGGGGCAGGGACCATGAAATTCACAATTTTTGTTCCCCTTCACCCATAGATGCTATATACCAAATTTGGTTGAAATTGGTTAAGCGGTTCTGGAGAAGAAGTTAAAAATGTTCAAAAGTTAACGCAAGACAGACGACGCATGCCGATGGACGAAAACGGATAGCAATAGGTCACCTGAGTGACTCAGGTGACCTAAAAAAGGGAAAATTTCAAGTGAAACAAAATGAGTTTCTGAAACAATATAAATCTGTCCCTGATGGAATCCAAAACATCCAATAACTTTATCATATTAAAACATAGTTAATCAAAGATGACAAAGCTCACCTTGAAGGACGTTATCTATAAGTAAAGCAAAGTCTCACACCAAACAAATGTTCTAGTAGTGTGCATCCCTAAATACAACATCAAAACAAGTTTGGACCATGTAGGATCTATACATACTTGAAAATGAACAAGCTGCTTCAAAACTTTTAATTGTTCACTCACACTGCAAATGTAGGTCAGATACAGCTTCCAAACCATGTTTGAAGTGTTCATACCTAGCAACAAAGCATCATCTATGCAGATTCAATCACCATAGGGCTTATAGATACTTGGGAATGGACCAGCTCTAAAAATAAACCTGTTCATTCACCTGGAAAATGAAGGTCAGATCCATCATCCGAAGCAAGTCTGTAGTGTGCATTGCTAGATGCATCTTATCACCACATATAGGGCTTAAAGTTACTTGAAAATGAACCCAGCAACTGAAGGAAGTGTGGTAGTGTGTATCCCAGGATGCATCCTCTATGCAAGTTGGTCCAGGTAAGGCTTACAGTTATTTGCAAATGAAACTACTCCAAAAACTAGCTTGTTGTCTCATCTAGAGAATGTAGGTCAGAACCAGCATCTGAAGCAAGTGTGGTAAAGTGCATCCCTCAAAGCAGTTCAACTAAGAAGGGTTAACAATTACTTGGGAATGAACTTATTGTAAAATTTTTCACCTGTTCAGGTGTCCAGAAAATGTAGGTAAGAACCATCATCCAAGCAAGTCTTATAGTGTGAATTCCTAAAGCATCATCCATGCAAGTTTGGTCTACATAGAGATTTAACCTATTACTCATCCAAAAAATATGGGTCAATCTATCCAGTATCTGAAGCAAGTCTGATAGTGTGCATCCTTAAATGGATAATCAATAATCCATGCAACTTCGGTCCAGGTAAGGCTTACAGTTATTTGGAAATGAACCTGCTACAAAACTTTTAACCTGTTCACTCATCCTGAAAATGTAGGTCAGATCCAGTATCTGAAGCCCATCTGGTAGCAATCTTCCCTAAATTCATCATCAATGCAAGTTAAGTCACCGTTGGGAATAAAGTTACTTGGGGATGAAGCTGCTCCAAAAAACTTTAACCTGGTCACTCATCCAGAAAATGTAGATCAGATCCAACATCTACACCCAGTCTGGAAGTGTGCACTTCTAGATGCATCATCCATGCATGATAATGCAAGTTTGATTCAGGTAGGGTGGCTTACAGATACTTGGGAAGGAGCCTGCTCCAAAACTTTAACCTTATCATCACTTATTTGGAAAATGTAGGTCAGATCCAGCATTTGAAGCAAGTCCAGTAGTGTGCTTCCTTAGATGTGTCATCCTTGCAAGTTTGGTCAACATAGGGCATAAAGTTACTCGGAAATGAGATCTGCTCCAAAAACTTGGTCTGGTAATGTGCATCATCCTTGCAAGTTTAGTCTCCATAAGGTTTATATTTGATTTGGAATGAAATCTGCTCATAAAACTTTTACTTGCTCCAAAAACTTAAATTTGCTCTCATCCAGGAAATGTAGGTCAGATTCTGCATCCGGAGAAAGTCAGGTAGTGTACATTCCAGGATGCATGATCCATTCAAGTAGGGCCTAAAGTTACTTATAAAACCTATTACTAAAACTTCAACTGGGATGCCAATGCCGACACTGATGCTAACATAAATGCCAGGAGAATAGTATAAGTTCATTTGAACTTCTGATGAGGTGATGTAATAAAACAGATTGGAAAAAAATTCTGAAGACGTTGAACTCTGTGTGAAATAGAGTCAGCTCTCTTCATACAGATGCCTCCTTTGACAAACCTACGTGTTTTCCCTCTCCAGAGCAGAGTGTTGCTGAATGTTAATATTTGGCTGTTGTTCTACGGTCTTCTCGAGAGGGACCAGTAATTCCTCTAACTCCCGCTGTTGTGAGTGAATGAAGTCGAGCTCGTGATCCAGTTTCTGCTGGTCTACCTTCACTCGTTCCATGTCACTGTTAAGTGTTGTTATCTGTAATGTCAGATACACTTAAAATTTAGCACACTGAGGAAAAATAAATGCTGTCTAGATTTGTACTGACTAGGACACTTTCAAAAATAGTAACAAACGCAACACCATTCATTGAAATTTAAAAGTGAGGTACTTGACGTCTTCTAAGATTTGGCAAGATCAATCTTTGGCAGAAGTTCATGTAGCATTTTGAAAATTTTTGCTACATTGGACATTGATTTCTACCAACATTTATTAAGCTCTTTGGATCTTTGACAAGTAGAGCTGAAAATAATCAAAAATAAAAATACTTGTTTTTTAGTATAAAGCTTTGACCAATTGGATTCTCCGGAGTTGTCTTTCTTACTTTCTCTCCATTTTCCACCAGTAATCGGTCCCAGGCATTCACCTGAGTGGCCAGTTCTAAGAAGTCCTGTTCCTGCTTCTCTAGCTCTGACATCCACTTGTTAATACTCTCCTCCAGTTGTTGATACGACATCTTGGTCTCAGGGACGACGGCTGTCGCAATTGTGCTGGCAGCTGAACTTGTGGCTGCAGTGCTAAAAATTTATTTACCAAAATATTGTTTTTAACCCAAAACTTTATAGGATTTAAACGTTTAAATTTTTCTTTTATGGTCATCTTTAAAAAATCAGTGTATACTGTAGATACTCTGGCTAAAATGTTTAAATGGGGGAATTTTGCTCTTCATTTCAGTATCCTTACAGATTAAAACGTAATGATTCTTAATCTAATCACTGATGTCACATTATGGAAATAACTTAGAAACAAAATTCTTGCCATAATTCAGGAAATCTAATATTGTAGTGTGGAGTACCTGGCAGCTGCCACTGGAAAGGAAAGAGTGGTGGTTTGTGGTTTTGTGGCAGCAGTAGTGGTGCCAGCAATTAAGCCCCCTAAAGTTGGTGCAGCTGTTGTTGTTTTGGCACCACCAAACTGGAAACCACTTGCAGATGTGGCTGTTCCAAGGGATAATCCAGTGGAGGTGGTGGTATTAGCAGCCCCCAAAGTTAGGCCTGGAGCAGTTCCCTGGGTAGTACCCACTGATATTCCAAGTGGCTTAGTGGCTGCTGTTTGTCCTGTTAAGTTGAAAGTAGCTGTTGCTGTAAATATGTAAACACACAAGTACATGTACAGTGTATCATATACATAAAACACATACATTGTAGAATGTGCACACTCATTATTTAATATATAAAATAGGGATGTTTAAGTGTTTCTCTGTTGTTACTATATAACAAAATTGTATATATCCAAGCTGTAATATTATAAAAATTCATATTCTGCAGTTTCCCCTTGAATATGTACACAATAAGTGTAAATTTTAATATTTGAAAAAAATCATCGAAAATTTTATCAACGGTAATTTAAAACCACCAATTCAATTCATTAGTCATACTCATTCTGACATCCTAATACAAATACCTACAGAGGGTTGTACAAATTCTCTTTCATTCAATATGGTAACAAACAGTGGATTGCTTAATTTTATGTTTAACAGTGGCAAAAGTATCCCAGAACTCATAACAATCAAAACCTGCATCAAACTCCCTAACCAAGTGGCATTTTTGAGTAAGATGAGTAGGTGATTACTGATTAGCTAAGAATACTGTTATACATTAGCAAAACAAGAAAAGTGAATGAATAAATATAAACATAGGTAATCAGAGATTACAGAGCTCACCTCAACCAATGTTGTCTTTAAGTAAGGCAAAGTCCCACACTAAACTAATAATCTTGGGAGTGTGCATCCCTAGATGCAATATTTATGCAATTTTGGTCTGATTGGGCATGCAGTTACTTGAGAATGGACTTATCTAAAAACTTTAAACTAGTCACTCATCCAGAAAATGTAGGTTAAATCCAGCATCCGAAGCAAGTTTGAAAGTGTTCGTCCCTTGATGCATCATCCATGCAAGTTTGGTTCAGATAGGCCTTATAGCTTCTTGGAAATGGACCTGCTCCAAAAACTTTAACTTAATCACTCACCCGCAGAATGTAGGTAAGATCCAGCATCCGAAGCAAGTCTAGTAGTGTGCATCCTTAGATGTATCATCCATGCAAGTTCGGTCAATATAGCATAGGGCCTCAGCCCTTTAGTTACTCGGAAATGAAATCTGCTCCAAAAACTTTAACCTGGTCACTCATCCGGAAAATGTACGGTAGGTCAGATCCAGCATCTGAAGCAAGTCCAGTAGTGGGCATCCTTAGTTGTATCATCCATGCAAGTTTGGTCAACATAGCGCTTATAGTTAATTGAAAAAGAGATCTGCTCCAAAAACTTTAACCTGGTCACTCATTTTGAAAATGTAGGTCAGATCCAGCATCTAAAGCAAGTCTAGTAGTGTGCTTCCTTATATGTATCATTCTTGCGAGTAAAGTTTGGTCAACATAGGGCTGAAAGTTACCTGGAAATGAGATCTGCTCCAAAAACTTAACTCACTCATCCTGAAAATGTAAGTAAGATCCAGCATCCAAAGCAAGTCCAGTAGTGGACATCCTTAGTTGTATCATTCATACAAGTTTGGTCAACATAGGACTTATAGTAACTCAAAAATGAGATCTGTTCCAAAAACTTTAACCTGGTCACTCATCTAGAAAATGTAGGTCAGATCCAGCATCTGAAGCAAGTTCAGTAGTGTGCATCCTTAGATGTATCATCCATGCATGTTTGGTCAATATAGGACTTATAGTTACTCGGAAATGAGATCTGCTCCAAAAACTTTAACATGGTCACTCATATGGAAAATGTGGGTCAGATCCAGCATCCGAAGCAAGCCTGATATTGTCCATCCTTAGATGTATCATCCATACAAGTTTGGTCAACATAGGACTTATAGTTACTTGGAAATGAGATCTGCTCCAAAAACTTTAACCTGCTCCAAAAACATTAACCTGGTCATTCTTCAGCTGAAATTGCAGCATCTGAAACCTTGACTGGTACAATAAAACACACTAGAAGCATCCTCCATGCATCTCTGATTGATATAGGGCATAGAAGTACTTGAAGAAAAATCTGCTCCAAAAACTATAACCTGGGACACTGACGCCGAGGGTATTACATAAGCTCCCCCAACTTCGTTGAGGTGAGCTAAAAATGTAATGCAAGGTTTTCCCCAAAAGTCCATGATTTTATAGCTGATTTTACAGATAGTTCTCCAGTCCAGTTATTAAGGACTGTTAGAGACGTATTAAGGATTGTTACACTTGTATTAAGTTCAAGTCTCTGTTAGAATCAGGCAAAGTAGGTTTGAAGGTGAATCACAAAGGTTCTCAGAAATTTATGATTTTCACCACACAGATTCTCTTGCGCTATAAACCATGTGTACAAAATAAAAAAGTTTTGGGTCATGGTTACTATGGAAACATGGCTAAAGAAATTTCCCTAGAAACCAGTTTATTGTCCATGTGTATGATAATATATAAATAGTGCACGTTTTTGAGGGTAACAGTTGAAATTGACACCCCAAGGAAAACCATTGTCAACCGACGCGTCAGCGGAAGTTGACAATGGTTTTCCGAGGGGTGTCAATTTCAATTATTACCTAACCTACTATATAAATTGTAATTAGGCATTTTGAACTGTTTTCTGATTCTTTTTAATGTTTTTGCAAATCATGAAACAGTCAAAACTGTTTACCCGGTCACAGAATGAACTGTTGCATGGCTGAACTGTTCCATTATGACGTCACAATTAATTCCCCGTACTTTACAGCTATAATATTAAATTACCGGTATGTATTAA